>NC_142517.1:17292500-17510000 GCF_057876585.1 Rhinolophus sinicus
CAAGTTGGTTCACTATTGCCCTATGGAACAAAGCCAGCCTGTTTCCAACTAGATAGCCCCAAGACACATATTTATAAACAAAATAAATAACTGTTGGTTTTGAAGTCCACTATGTTTGGTGGTGTCATTTTCATATAAAGATATATAACTGGAACGGATTTTAGTATAAGAAATGATGTGATGCAATAACCAAACACTAAACTTGTGGTATTGCCTTTGGAACAGTCAGTAGACAACTATGGAAATAACTTTTTAAAAAGTTAGAAAAGTGTTATTGAAGGCTAGAAAAAAGATGACTAATGATACGCAATGGCATGTAGCAAAACTGTTGCCTGTGCTGTGGTGTATATAAATTTTACCTATCAAATTATTGGATATGACTTGGAGATTTCTACAGAAACTAATCTCAAATTATTTCTCTTACCCACATATAACAAAATACAAAGAAAGAGATGTGAACTAAGGAAGGGACTGATATATTCTTAAGAATAATTTAGAGAAAAGTTAAAAGAATAAGGACTAGCTGGTTTCAAATATAAGGTTAGTTCCTATCCCCAATCCGTACAGCAACAGATGATCAGATTAAGAGATGGGTTTATGACACAAATCCAGGTCACTCTCAGTAGAACATGGCCTCATAAAAAGATATATCAAAGGAATGTCTGTCAGCCTTTTATTCAGACTTCAGAAATATGAAAGATGATACCTCATGTATCATCTAAGAATAGTCTCTAAGAATCTTAAGGACATTCCGCACATCACCCCTATCAATAACGCAAGTAGAGAAGGCCTGGGAAACAATGTGGTTGTGATTTTAGTCTACAGATTTAATTATATATTGGTACACAGGCTACCCAGGGAGTTTTTTAGTACTGCATGTTTGGATTAAAAATGTAGAAATGGTGCAAAATAAGAAAAAGACTGCGGGCTCCCAAATTACTATCGGCAGAAAGAGAGACAGCTTTCTAGTTGCCAACATGGATGTTTTCTCATACAAATGCAAGAATAATTCAGAGAAAGAAACATACATGAACTCTAGATAATCATTTGTAAGGAGCATATCTAGATACTAATCAAGGAACTGGCATCATGTCTTTGGTTTGACTTCAAAATTGCTATGACCCTGTGAATTCTCGGTGTCTCCCATCCTTTCCCCCCCAGGTGAACGGGAGTTTCTTCTGTGGTTACCTTATGTCTGTCATGTTGTTGTATGTTGGGATGTGTTTTGATAGATAACATTTCCCTGTAGGTCACTGGTCTTCAGATTGTGAGACAGATTTGGAAGGATGATGTACATGTGTGTTCGTCTGAAGAACCATCCTCAAGGGGCATCATTCTCACTTGAAATAGGTTAGATGAGGAAATCTTGGACCTCAAGCCACGTCTTCATGGAACAACGTTTCTCCTGCTTTGGGATTGGAAAGTTTTTCATTCATTTTTCATGGAAGGGTACTATAATTAACTTGTGATCAGAGGGCATATTTTATTTTAAGCCTTATATTGTGTGGTAATTTATTATGCAGCGATAGATAATCAGAACATAGAGTCCCCTGAGATTAAGCAGGTGGTAACTTTGGAGGTTTGTACATAGAGTAAGAGATATAAGATTGTCATCTAGAAGAAATGGACTGTAAAATTTTGTGTGATTGCCAGCAATGAAGGCCTGATTACAAATAACAATTCTGAATGACAATTGTTTAATGCATTATGATTCATAAATTTTAAATTTTCTTGTTATTTTTAACTTTGGTTCTTTTTCCCCCTTCACATTCACTCTTAGAAATCTAGTTCAAGGACAGGATTTTATAAGAAGTGTTCTCAGAACATCAGCTCATCACATAGGTTACAGTCTGACTTATGACTCTTTTAGTCTCAGCTCTGGACCAAATGGAGAGGACAGGAAACAGAGATGCTGAGGGATACAAAAACTGAGAGGTACACAGAGAGAAGGAATCAAGTAGGATCTATAAGGCAATGGAATTTATGAATTCTACAATAAGTAGAAATCATGAGAGAGGAGATGGGGATGGATATCTATATCTATATCTATAGATATATATCTTCTTATATATATATATATATATATCCCAATATATAATCATATATATATCCTAATATATATATATATTATATATATATATATATTATATATATATATATAATATATATAATATATATATATTTTATATATATATATATATATACATATATGTATATATATATATATATATATATATATATATATATAGCCTAATCTTCAATGTAATGGTGTAATGGTATTTGGAGGTGGGGCCTTTGGGGGGTAACTAGGTTTAGATGAGGTCAGGTTTGGGTAGTTCTCATGAGGGGATCAGTACCTTTATAAGAACAGAGTAGAGAGCTAGCTAGCGTGCTATCTCTCTCTCTCTGCAGAAGAAGATACAGCAAAAAGGTGGCCATCTGTAAACAGTGAAGAGATTCCTCAGCGGACAATGAACCTGCTAACACCCTTCTTCTTGGAAATATCAGTTTCCAAAACTGTAAGAAATTAATGTATGTCATTTAAGCCACTGAGGTTATGGTATTTTGTTATTGCAGTTTGTCCCAAGGGAAAAATATATACAATAATTAAGTATTTTATAAATATATACATAATTTTATAGCTTGATATATATATATATATATATATATATATATATATTAGAAAAGCAAATGCAGAAATTAATGTTGATTCAGAGAAATGTCTTACTTCTGAAGTAGTTTATTGATTCATTTATTCATTCACTCACAAAAATATATTGAGTGCTTAAAATGAATGCACACTCTTCTAGGTATTAGAGATGAACACACTGATAAAACGTAATACTAATGAACTAGTAAAGGACATTCGTAGAACTTAAATTAAAAATGCATACACATATATAAACATACATAACAGAATTTTAAAAATTAAATGCATGAAGACATGCATACAAATAAAATATATCAAAATAAATGGAAAAGATCATACTATAGCAAAAAAGTAAAAGAAATAGAATGGAAAATAGAATGATGTAACTCAGTATTCTCCATAAGGTATTTAGGAAGGCCCGTTGAGAAAGGGACCTTTCAACAAATACCTCAATGAAGGGAAGAAGGGAGCCTAAAAGAGCATTCCAGGGAAAAGAGTAAATAACTAGTCTAGAAGGGGGTTGAGCTTGGAAGTTCTTAAACAGAAAGTTACAGGAACAATTGTTATAAAATTGTTTATCATCCATACTTAACCTAGCAAACTCTGTATTTAATCAATATTAATTGTCCCTCCTTAATATAATAAAGGACCTTATAAAACATTTATTCTAGTCATCCTTGTGCTGATATATTGTTATCTTCCAGTATTTTTTTCCTGTTTTTATTCCAAAAATTGACCATTGACATTATTATGAAGATATTGTCATAATGATGCTGCTGCTGCTGCTGACGATGATATAATAATGGTATTTTTATTCTTACATCAACTTATTCTTTTATATTTTCCTACGAGCCTATGTTTTTTCCCCACTTCATTCTTATTCATTACATTTTTTTACATCTTGAAAGTACCTCTGAAATACTTTTCATTATTCTTAAATTCCCTATAGCAAAGTTGTATTGGATATAATTTAGCTTTCTGAAGTATTTAATATTAAAATAACATTATTCAAAGGGTATTCACTATCTGATTTTGCCTCTCATTCTGAAATATCTCCCATCTATTTTCACCTCCCCTTCCTGTAATCACATCTTGTTTGAGTCTCAGAACTCTGAAGGAAAAGTTGGATGAGGGGCTAGAGCATTGAAAATGCTCTTTTTGAGAATCTCTGCTTGAAAGCAATAGTGAGTTTATTTAACAATATCTATATAGCCTGTTTCTAAAATATATCCCAGTATTGGAGTACTTTAAATGATGAAATAATGATTCCTGTTATGGTATCCTGTTGTTAATGTCTATGAAATAAAATTGTTTATCATTATTCATTTCTAAAGGGAATTCTGAGAGTATTGATTTCTCATTTCCCTTCAGCATCAGGAATATTACATTTTATTTAATTGGTGCACATGAAGTGGGTAAAATCATCACATGAATATTTCACAACATAGTCACAATTATGGTATTTCAGTTTAATGTATTTAGAGAGCATTATTTAAGAAACTTCATATATATGATACTTTGCATCTATCTACTCAGCAAAATTAAAATGATACAAGATTTTTAGAAAGAAGAATCCTTTTGTACAACTTATGATGCATCACTTTTTAAATTGTCTTTAGAAAGAGAATATGGCCCACTACTTTGTTTGTCATTAGTTGCATGTTCACTGTGAAAAGAAAAAGTGATTTCAAAGTTTGATTTGAAAAATGTCTAATATATGCATTATTATTTATTCTGCATTTTGTATTATCAAAGAATCTTATAAACTGCTAGTGACTCAAATAAACCTAATTGATTAAATGTTCTCTCAAATTTGTGAGTCTGATTAAGTAATGAGCATTTTGTATACAAATAATTCTGTGCTGCTTGGGTCCATTTAAAGCATCGCCACAAACTCTATAAACGAATATTGACATTTCAATATTGTAGCATTTTGCTAACACATTATCTGATAACAACAAAAATAAGCAAATGAGTTTAAAAAAAGAAGGCAATTTAATTTCACGTATAAAACAGCTCTGTGTCTCTTCACTGTGTGTGAGTGGAGACATTGATCTTTGGTAGAAGCCTCACAGAAAGCACCATAATGGAAGTGGAGAGGCTATGGAGAAAATTATCATTGTTTATAGCTCTCAACAAGCATTCTTTCTCATTCCTCTACTGAGACAGTATCTATAGTGGTGAAATCCTGAACTGAGTTTTCCTATGAGGAAATAATAAAACAACAGTTGCTTCAACACCAAACATGTGTAGGAGACAAAATAAAATAAAAAAAAAAAAAATAATAATAATAATAATAATAATAATAATAATAAAATAATAATAATTTTCATCCCACCTTTCTAAACTCTTCTGGCTGAAATATTAATCAAATTAACACAAATTAACAGGAGAAAGTTAACCAAATTCAATACATAGGTACATGTGGGGGTGCCGTGGGATATGAAATCCAAGGACTCATTGGTCAGCTGAGGCTCCAATGCCATGCTAAGAAGAAGGGGAGGTTGGGATTGTGGTTTGGAACTTCAAAGGGCAGGAAGGCAATTCACATGGAGATAAAAAACGCAAGTGTTTGTAAGTAAATTCTTGCTGCCACACCTTCAACAATGGGACACAGAGAGGACTTTGATCAAAGGAGAGTAGCTAGGTTCCTCTCTACCTATCACACCCTAGTTCATATTAAACTATAGTTATCTATGATGATATGTTCCTTCTTGGAGCAGGTCCTCTATCTAAATTCCTTTTAGACAGTTAGGAGAAACATCAGAGTGTTTTTTTGTTTGTTTGTTTGTTTGTTTGTTTTTCCTGAGTCTTTTGTTTCTTGAAAATAACCAGCTTAAAATAATCAATATCCAAAAGAGGCATAGTTTGGGGAAGCAAACTCTACTCCCCCTCAAATGTAATCACTAGACAAAAAAGAAATAGCTGCCTTGCCCTCAAAATTTTTTTCTTATGCAAGTATTCCCTTTTAATGGACTAGTTTGCTTCAAGTACACTCTAGAGTTGCCTGTATTATGACTACTTCTGTCATGTCCCTTCTCTCTGCTCTCAGCTCTGCCTTGGACATTTTTGTTTGTTTGTTTGTTTGTTTTTGTGGGTTTTTTTTTTTTGTGTTTTTTTTTTAATCAGATTTCTCTCTGTAACTATGGGACTTATATCCACCCGACATGATGTTCATCTCATGGACACTTGTTTTAGGCGCCAAGTGATGCAAGGACATCAAAACTTCCTTTTACAACACTCTTGGTTAATTAGACACAATTCTATTAAAACACATATTGCAAATGCATATACTGAACTGTCAAAAATAACTAAAGGGGATTTTGAAATAGAGAGAGATAATTTGAAAACCAATGATAGACCTACTGATTCAGTAGTCCAAATCTACACACACACCAAACCTAAACCCTTACCAGCAGGGTGCTACTCCTTACAACCGAGATTTATGATTTGTTCTTTTCCCCCTAATTTCTGAACTTCTCATTCTTCAATCACTCCAAGGCATATTTCTAACTTATTTTTGAAAATTAATTCACTACCACAAGAATTATTCTCACTTTAGGATTCATTCCTTCCTGCTCCCAAGACAATCCAAAGATATAAAAGCTCACATAAGTGAATTTTAGAGGTAAGGACTACTCAGTCAACCATAAAGCCAGTAACTAAGGCTGGCCAGCCTTTCTATTCTTCCTATGGTATTTTTCTGAACCTGATGCGCCTGTCCAGATGCACACACATATGCAAATTTCAAAGAAAAAGGTGTTATTATGAGTTAGCATTGCGGCAGTAGTTTAATTTCATGTTAAGAAACATTGTTTCTTTTATTAAATATCACATTGAATTCTCAGATTTCCTTAGCCTTAAGATAATATTATGTTTACCTCTTTTCTCCTTTCCCCCACAATATCAAAAGTCACTCATCATGTACTAGAAATGCAAGCCTCTTAAAATTCTTACTAGATCACAGAATTTCTGATGGGCCACATTTAGTGTTGCAGAATCTTTGAAATTATGGTCTGCTTTTTTTCTTTTTTTTAATTACTTTACTGGGGTGACAATAGTTAGCAAAATTGCATAGGTTTCAAGTGTACAATTCTATAATACATCATCTATATATCACATTGTGTGTTCACCACCCAGAGTCAGTTCTCCTTCCATCACCGTGTATTTGACCTTTTTTACTGTTGCACAGGTCAAACTCTTGGGAAGACCAGCTCCCCTCACTGATCTCTAAAAATGAAAAAGAGGCACACTGTGTTTGTTGACCTCATTTTCAGAGTAAATTCTGTGGATGGAAAAATTAATGTTTCAGTTACGAAAGGATTGATGGTGCTGTTTTTCACATCCTGACAGAAGTGATCTCTTATACTGAACACTATTGAATTGATGGGATATGTCAGGAAGAAGCAGTGTGTTAAGGGATCACAATGTTCATTGCTTAACAAGTGGACCACATTGTGGGGCGTGCTAGTGGATACCACCACTCATTAGAACAAAAGATTTTATGGTCTCACCTTGGATTTAGTACGAGCTGAACCTCTATGATAGCCAGCCAGATATTCTCACATGTGTATTTCTGGCTACCAGCGGACTTAGTTCAGAATTAATAAAATCTCTCATTGCATCAGCAAAACCAAATTAAATAGCACATCCAAATGCCTGTGTGGGAGAGGAACTGCGCACTCAAAAGGGTTACAACTAATGCCTAATTAGAAACACAATATTTTTTCTCATGCTAGTTTCCTTTCCCTATGAGCTAATTATGTCAGTCATCCAAAGCTGAACTTTATGTTTGAATGGTTTGTTTATATAAAGCTGGAACACGTTTATTTTGAAAACAATACACATTTTTAAAATAATATTTTGGAATTGGTGTAACTGTGACCATGGTTGCTTAATTAAATTTCCTCCCAGCCATCAAAAATTCAGTCATGGCCAAGGTAATATTAAATACAGCAGTAGAGTGGAAATTATAAAAACATCTGAGATGATTTGCTAACCTAGGAGAATGTAACCATTCATTTGAAAAAAAAATATGAATGATTAAGTATTAATTGTTGATTTTGACAATATGTAAGGAATAGTTAACAATTCAGAATAAAGGTTTTATATGCCTTCAGGATGTCCTTTTTCTGTCCACTCTGGTCAAGTTTATGTGATCAACGTCATTCCCCTTATTACAGTTCTAGCTAGTGGACAGCTTCAGAAGGAAGGCAGTAAAGATTGCTTGGTCAGTGATTAGAAAATGTCATTTTCATTTTTCATAATTTCTCTACACACTGAAGTGTTTATGTTCCCACCGAAACAAATGGACACCAAGAACAATTTCAAAGAAGCTTGGATTTGAAATATTTGTTAGCTACATGTTTATTTCAGTATATATGTTATATGAAAGAAAATAAAACTTATTGAAATATATATATTATTTTCAAAAATATATGTATAGTAGTCTATAATATATATATATATATATATATATATATATATATATATATATATATTTATTCTTCAATTGTTAATGGAGCTTAATTTAGAAACAAATTCATGGTCCATTACAGTTTATAGACTATGTTGTTTGCCAAAACAATAAAAAAACCAAAACTGCTTCATATAATCAATAAACAGTAACAAGCATTTACATGGTTGGACAAACTGAGAGATGGTACATTGTGATCTTGTTGATAGTTACAATTGAAAAATTATAAAAGATTGGTGAAATGCATTTCTCATAAGGGCTGTTTATATAATGAAATTTGCCAGTATATATGGCATTTCCTTACAAAACCGGAATTTATCTTGTGGGGCAGAGATAAAGCATAGAGTTTAAGGGAATAATAGTGGAAAGTAAAATATAAGTGTAAAGTGTACATAAACATTAGAATTTGAATTTTATAAGTTTTAATGCAATTTTAAGATGAAAATCACATCTATCCAATAAAACGTAGGAAGACATGTAAAATGAATCTTGTAAGTTTTTTTTCCTCAAGTTTAAATTCTCATTATGCAACCAAATTTAGAAAATCTTTATGAAATACTATTCTCAGCATCATAATAGTGACACAGCCAAAATATTAACATTTTTAAGAAATATTATCGGATTTTATAAATACATTGTTAAAGATGGTAAATTATGAATTATAAATAAGATTATTTCTCTACTTTTCTTTTTATTACCTTGTCAATATATACAGGTGGTCACCCTTAAGTAGTATATAGGAAATTCTTACTCCATTTTTCAGCTGTACAGTACTTACTCCTTTGTGTGTATTTGCTATAATTTAACAACCAGTTTCATATTTATCAAAATTATGTTATTTTCAGTCTTTTGCTGTGACCATCATTATTTCAATGAATAGCCTTGTACATTTGTCCTTGTGCATTTTGGTGATAGTTTCCAAGAGATGGGATTGCCAGATCAAACAAACAAACAAAAAAAAGCAACATGAAATTTTGTTAGATATCAAATTTGTGTAATAGGGATTGAACCATTTTTCATTCTAGTCCATATTGCCATTCCCTAAATCAATATGCTTTTCTAAAAGTCACACCTTTAGAGTTCTATGCACTTTCTTTCTCTACACCTTTTGTCTTTCTTCTTTTTTAAAACAACAAAATGTGTACTGCTCGTTTTTTAAATCAGAATCAGAGAAAATTAATTCAGACAGACATGGATACTTAACATAAACACAGACCATCGTCTCTGTTTATTTTAAATTAAAAAGGATTTGCAAATGCAAATGGTAGTCTTCAAGGACTAGTGTTTTGATATAAGATCCATATGGTTGTTTCTTTTCTACAACAAATATAGAAGATTTAAATGCAAGCAGCACACAATTTTGTTCTCCTATATCCCAACTCTAATACGTCTGAGTATATATATGCAACTTTTGGGTGTGATCAGCACTTTGAAAATATTTTGCTATTCTACAAGTCTATACAAGCTATAGACAATTCAAGTAATTGTAAAGCTTTCATTCTGAATGATGACTTTAGAAGCTTCCTAGAACCACTATTTTACTCCTGTGACATAATTTGAAACAGTGGTTTTCTCCCTAATGTGTGATTGCTTCATGGGAAATTGCTATTTTATTTTGAGTTGATAATAAGGATTCTTACCGCCAAGAAACTCATCTCTCTTACAGTCAGAGATCCTTATTGTTTTCTACCAACTAAAATACACAAAACAAATGGTGGTATTAAATTTACATTGTATGCAGGGCCAATAGAGCTTTACCCAGACTGGTCATAAAGCCTTAACATAGTGCTTTCAATAGATCAGTGTTGTTTTCCTTGGGGTCTACTATAATTCAAAATGTGCCGAGAACATGAAGGCATATTTTCTATTTGAGGCTCTTTGTTCCCTTTCTCCATTATTAGAGCCTTTAACTTTGTAAGTATTTTATAGGCTTTCCTCTAGGGAGAGTCCACAGTAGATATTCTACTCTGTCGTCAAAAAACTAATGCTGGAAACTGAAATCCCCATTTCCAATGTAGCCTTATTTCCACTTTAAAAGGAGGACAAAAACCAATTTTGTTGGTTGCTTTTCATTGATGTAAGCATTCATCATTGTTTGTCTACTAAATGCCAGCTGTTATACAAATATTATTCCTCTTTCACAAAATATTGAAGATGGGTATTATTACACATTTCACAGGTGAAAATCAGCCATTGAAAAGTATAATAACTCACCTGAAACTAATAAAAAATATATAATAACTTACTCATCATCCCACTGCAATCTGCTGTGTAGACTACAGACATACGTAGTTGTGAAGCTCTTTTACTGCACCTGCCCCCTTCCCCCAGTGAAATGATCATTTTTTAATAATTTTACACGTATTTCCATGGGAGATAGAAATGGAAGGTTTTTTTTGTGTGTGTGCGTGAGATTTTACTGTGACCATATTATTTATAATTACACTCTAAGATCATCCTTATATAAAATTTAGTAATTATTTTAACAAGAAATAACAAGTTTCTATACTTGCAGTCAAGAAAATACTATGTTGTTCTTTTAAGATGTCCTTTGTAGTTTTAAATTAATAGACTCTGAAAAAAAAAAATTAATAGACTCTGGAATGAAATCGCTTGGGCTCAAATCCTCATAAATCAGATAATGCTGTGTACTCTTGGGTAAATAATTTAATCTTTTTGTGTTTCAGATTCTACATCTATTAAATTACTATGGTAATATATAACTCACTGTTTTGTGATAAAGATTTATTATATATATATATATATATATATATATATATATATATATACACACACACACACACACACACACACATATACATATCTATATGTATATATGTGTATACATATAGCCAAATTTCACATTCAATCAACAACTTAGACGTCCTACTCACCATATCTATCCTATCCATTCTAATTGGAGGCTGAGGAAGACTCAACCAAACCCAGTTACGAAAGATGCTAGCATACTCTTCAATTGCCCACATGGGCTGAATAACAGCTGTCATAGTCTACAACCCCACCATGGCACTACTCAACCTAATTCTATATATCCTAATAACAACCATATATATATATAGCCAAAAAATGTATACGTATTTTAAGAAAGGAAAAAAAAAACTATTAAAATTGTAATACTCAGTATATACCAATAACAAAAGATGAATACAAGTCACGTTTGACTTCTGCAATTACAAGAGGTGCTCAAAGTGGTTACCATCAGCATCCAGACACTTCTGATTACAGCAAACTACTGCTTGAGCAACGTTGACCAATGTCCACATGTATACATTTTTTGGCATATATATATATCCACATAAGCATATATATAACTTTAGAACAGTAACTAGCATATAACTGATCTGCTTAATCAATACCAGTCATTATATTTTTCCTTAAAATGAAAAAGGGATACTTTGTTAAATATTTTCACTATGGAGATTTTTCAATCAATTGGCAAACAATTTGTTGCTTCTGCTCATATTTGTAAAGTTTTTTTTTGTTTGGTTGTTTTTTTGTTTTTTTGTTTACTATGTACAGTTCAAGATTTTATTCTGTGTTTTGGCCAGCCCTTATACATTTGTGAGGGAAGCAACGATCAAAGTTAGTTCATTGACTCTCCAATACTTTAATATTTTTGTCCTACTTCACCATATATGGTGAAGATCCTTACATGTTTTAGGGCTCAATTTCTTTCATTTTTTATTTTTTTAAATTCTGATTGAATTTCCTATGTGTTCATACATTTATTCACCATAAAGAGATTGTAAGCTTCACATGATACCTTTTAGATACATTTCAATTGGAACAGTGGACTGTAGAAAAGACACTGTTTACTACAGAGATATAAGTATCTAACTGAAATTTTAGGAATTCTGGAGCAAGGTTTTTGGAGAATTTGTTTTTTGCAGCATCCCTAAAGTCACAGAGAGTAAATACCCTTTCCAAATAGGTGTAAGGCTAGCCCTGCTTACCTTATGCCTGCTACCTTGGTCTCAAGTTTATCATCAATTACCTGAATAGATTGGATTCTGTGATATTTAATAGATTTTCCCAGATACTTTTCTCATGGCATTTACCACTTTTCAGCAGATATAGTTGGTGATTTCTTGCTCCTGGCCTCTGCCCTAGTGAGTCCTTGAGTCAACCCCAACGTTGGATGTAAATGTCTAGGGAGCTCTTCGGGGGTCAGCATGAGGTCTGAGACTTAGCTTGGTCTAGCATGCCCAGAGCCACTCAAAATGTCCCTCTGCTCCACTGACTTTCCCATTATTTCCTACAGCAGTCAGAGATATCTGTGTAAAATACAAGATTCATTATGCCACTCCTCTGTTCAGGACAGATGACCTACAGGTTCTTATACTGGAGGGTACTCTCTGAAATTGCTGAATCTCTACCCTTTTACCCCAAACTGAATCTCGAGAGTTGACAACCTACCTCTTCATGTCCTTCCCCATGCACATACTCACATATGTCTTCTGATCAGCATTTTGTCATGGCTTACTTTTTTCCAGATATATTAAGATATAATTAACATATAACTTGGTATAAATTTAAGGTGTATGACATAATGATTTCACACATGTATATGTTGCAAAGTGATCACCACAACAAGTTAGTTAACACATTCATTACCTCATATATTCTGTGTGAAATGAGTACAATTAAGAGCTACTCTCTTAGTAAATTTTTAGTATTATATATATGTAATACAGTATTGTTAGTTATAATACCATATTGAATATTAGATCCCCAGAATTTCTTCATCTTATAACTGGAAATTTGTACCCTTTGACCAACATTGCTCATTTTCTCCCACTTCCAGCCTCTGGTAACCAATATTCTACTCTCTGTTTCTATGAGTGTGGCTTTTCTTATATTCAACATTTAAGTGAGATCATACCGTATTTGTCTTTCTCTGTCTGATTTATTTCACTCATCACAATACTCTCAAGATCGATCCATATTGTTGCAAACAACTAGATTTTCTTTCTTTCTCCTCCTTTTTTTATGGCTGAATAATATACAAATATATATATTGAATTCCACATTTTATTTATCCATTCATCTGTCAGTACACAGATTGTCTTAGCTATTGTGAATAATTCTGTAATGAACATAGAAGAGCAGATCTCTCTTCTAGATAGTGATTTCATTTCTTTGAGATATATACCCAGAAGTGGAGTTGCTGGATCTTATGTTAGTTATATTTTTATTTTCTTGAGGACTGTTTTCCATAGTGGCTGTAACAATGTACATTTCTACCAACATTACATGAGGTTTTCTTTTTTTCTCTATGTCTTTTCCATCACTTATTTCTTATCTTTTTGATAATAGCCATTTTCAAAGAAATTTTTAAAACAATAAAAACAATCCTAAAACTTACATGGAATCACAAAAGACTGCAAATAGTCAAAACAATCTTGAGAAAGAAGAATGGAGCTGAAGCCATTACACTTCCTGTTTTCAAATTATACTACAAAACTATAGTAATCATAACGATATGGTACTGGCATAAAACTGACATACAAACCAACTTTTTTCTTATTCCGTGATGCATCTAAAAGAAGAAAACTGGAAAAATCTGTTGGGGCCAGAATGACTTAAGTGGTTAAATGCCACGTTCTTTCTTATTAAGATATAACTTCCCACACATATCAAAGTATTTATTTCAGGAATGATTTGCCTTCACATAAACACAGCCTCACACGATGCTAGCATTGGCTTTGTTGAGAGTGGCAATTTCTTATTACAATTGAAGTTCAGGCTGTCCTATAAAATAGCTCTAATCGAAAGACGCCACACACTTGTGACAACATGGATACACCTTGAGGGCATCATGCTAAGTGAAATAAATGAGACCGAGAAAGACAAATACCATATGATCTCACTTATATGTGGAATCTTAAAAAAATAAATAAAAAAAATGAACTCATAGATTTTTGAAAGAGATTAGTAGTTACCAGAGGTGGGCAGACAAAATGGGTGAAGATGGTCAAAAGGTATACTTCCAGTTATTAAATAAATAAGTCATGGTGATGTAATGTATAGCATGATGACTACAGTTAATAATAATGTACTATATGATTGCAAGTTACTAAGAGAATAGATCTTAAAGTCATTACAAGAAAAAAATTGTAACTGTGTGGTCGTGAATGTTAACTGGCTATATTGTAGTGATTATTTTGTTATATCAAATCACTTTGTTGTCAAATTATGGTGATGGAAGGAGAACTGACTCTGGGTGGTGAACACACATGGGATTTATAGATGATGTAATACAGAATTGTAAACCTGAAATCTATGTAACTTTACTAACAATTGTCACCCCAATAAATTTTAATTAAAAAAAAATCACTGTGTTGTACACCTGAAACTAATATAAGATTATATGTCAATTATATATTATAATTTAACCTTTTTTGAATTAAAAAATTATGACATACCTTCATTATGGGTCCTCTTTAAGATAAACATTTCCATAAGGAATATCTTTTTAAAATACAAATACCTCTGCAATCAAATTCATTTTTATTAGTCCTAATTTAAATTATTTCATTTTTTGTCTTCCTTTCATAGAAGTTTATTCAAATGATACCGAGCTCTTTGGATATAAGGAGAATCTGAAAGCAGAGGATCCTAAGGCAAGAGAAAGTAGAGAAAAAAATATTCACATTTACTATACAGCTGATAAATGCATTTAAAATTAGAATTAAATGGGTTTAGCATCATTAAGAACATATATATACATATATGTATATATATATGTATATATATAATTTTTAAACTCTTACGTCTAATTTTATTTATAAACATGTACTGTACATAACATAGAGATGCTCTAATGACTGTTTTATACAAAAAATAAAAATCGACAATATGATTTGTTGAGTTTAAGATTAACATGATAAATTTCACTCTAGTCTTTGAATAGCTTACCCTAATCATATAAGCTAAAGTCCCATTTCAATTACCAATAAAAGCAGCAGTCTCTTTAAATATCAAAGAAGTTCATTATCTCCAAGGTAACATCTGCCTTAATAGAACTACCTATGGTAACTGTATGCATGTATATATGTATGTATGTATCCCCAAATGATGAATGAATACATTATGATAGATTTTTTTTTAAAGTGTAATCTTAAGAAGTTTTCAGACTTGACAATCTATGAAATGCAGACTTGACATTCTATGAAAATTTCAAGCACAAAAAATATTGTTTCATAACATGGGTAAAGAATTAGATAAAACTACTGGTTTAAAGTGACGCTTTGCACTACTGATGGAGCAATGAAGTTCAGCATTGATCCCCAGGATCATAAAGCACCGTCTGCATTAAAATTAGCAAAATAATCCTATTCTGTTTTATTTTCCAAATTATTTCTCTTCTTGGGAAGAATAACAATTAACTGTAAAAGAAAATTGTACTCTCAGATTTGTTGAAAAGAGAATATCATACTACTGAAATTCATGGAAATACAGCAGCCCCCCCCCTCCCTCCGTTATCTGCGGTGGGTACACTTCAAGACCCGAGTGGATGCCTGAGACCACACAGAGTACTGTACCCTATATAAACCATATTTTTTTCTATACATATATACCCATGATAAAGTTTAATTTATGTATTAGGCACAATGAGGTTCTAACAACAATAACTAATAGTAAAAGTAAACAATTCTGACAATATACTTTAATACAAGTTCTGTGAATGTGGTCTCTGTTTTCCTCCAGTAATTTTTATATTTTTCAGTTGAAACCAATTCCTGAATCTGTGTAGCCATCATGTGCTTGAAGTAATGGTCTCCTAAGTGTCACACATTTCAGGGGTTCCCTTACTGAAGTCTTTCATAGGCTCAGTATTTTCTGCTGCAATATATTGCCATCAATTGGACCACATTTTCTGTTCATGCTTTCCATCCACACGTTTAATACATTTTCCATCTTAACTAAGCACTTATGCACTGTGGCCGTAACCTTTGCATTTAAGGTATGACACCAAAACAAGTATGGATTTCTTTTTCCTTCTACACAATTTTATGGCTAGAACATTCATTCTTACTATAGATCTTAGCAAGCTCAGCATGTAAGATCTTTTATTTCCTTATTGAGAACTTTCACCCTTTTCACTTAAAGAAAGCACTTTACAGCTACTCTTTGGCATAGCTCAATTGCCAACATCACTGCTCTTGTGCTCCAGGGCTGTTATTCAGTAAAATAAGGGTTTCTTGAACACGAACACAGCAATACAGCCACAGTTGATCTGATAGCTGAGAGGGCTACTAAATGACTAGAAGGTGGGTAGCATACAAAGTGTGGAGATGCTGGACAAAGAGATGATTCATGTCCCAGGTGCCATGGAGATGGATGAAACAAGATCTCATCACACTACTCAGAATGGTGTGCAATTGAAAAGTTATGAATTGTTTATTTCTGGAAGTTTCCATTTAATATTTTCAAACTGCAGTTGACCACAGGTAACTAAAACCACAGGAAATGAAACTGGATCAGGAGGGATTACTGTAAATCTAAATAATTTGAAAAATAACCAAAACATGCATTTAAATTGTAGTACATATATGTACCATGGCAATGGAAGTTTTGATTAGACTGATATCACAATCTTTGTTATAAATGACACACTTTTATATTTTTTTGCTAGAATAAAAAAAAGAATTGATCTCTTTGGAGCTCAGAGCTTTTATTTTTTTGAGATACAAATAGTTGTCTGAGATACAAGTATTTCTTTTAGCTACATATGATTTGTTGATGTGATCTGTCATATCTTCAATTGTCTCCTGACAGTGCTGAAATTATCAATATTTGAATTAGCTTAAGGAATTAACAACATCTCAATTGCTGGAAGTGAAAGAGGTGCGTGAGTGCTTGCTGGGTAAGCAAACCTGTTCCAGAGGGTTCAGAACAAATCTCTGCATCCTAAACATGTTTGTGAATGTGTATACTTGTGTATATGTGAGGACTGAATAAAATCCAGAAATAGAAAAAGAGAGTTAACTTTTCTACTCTTTATCTAAAATCAGTGATGATTGCGGTATTTATATATTTTGTGGTCAACTCAAAAAAGAACACTGACTCAAGTATTAATAGACAAACAAATGTTGGAATTGGAAAAGCCAATATGCTGCACCTTAACTTGAAATGGATTGTTGAATTGTATCATACAACTGATCCAGACAATCTTTAAGGTGATAGTGTTGCCCAAATATAAAAATCCATGACAGATGAGTAACTTCATCTGCTTGACCTGTTGGCCTCAAATAATAGAACAAATATGGACAAAAAAGGTTCAGACTTTCTTAGATCCAATCTGTTGCCAGATAATTGTTTTAATAAATTCACACATGTAAAGGACTTAGAATAGTACATCCTACATAGTAAGAGCTTAATAAATACAAATTATTATTATTATTATTATTATTATTATTATTACTACTACTACTATTATCATTACTATTAGGTAATGATTTTGTCTTATTTGTGTATGCAAATGAATCATTAATGTTAAGGGATTTGATAATCCATGGGATATTTCGGTTGACATCCCTCACTTATAGATGATCACATTTTCCTTAAACTAGTGATTTTCACAAAATTGAACTTAATGTTGCTATATGTCTTGTCCAGATAAAATTAAAATATCAGCAAATACAAAAAAAAAGATGGGGAAAAGTGACAAGAAAGAAACACTTTAAGGAACACAAATTTTAAAAGAAAGTTCTTTAAAATATAATTAGAAACTTAAAATTTGTGTCAAAATGTACTTTGTATGATTTAAGATAAAACCCTTAAAAGAGGGTATAATATCCAATAAATTATATAATCAACTCCTATATCTAATTCCTGTTATTTCAGGAAAGATAATTTTATTGTCAACAGCATTGGCTGTAGCTATTCTAGCTGATTCTTTCTCAGATGGAAGACTTAAATTAGTGCAAAAGAAATACTGAAAATCAACTCTGTCATATGAACTAAGTGTAAAAACAAATAAGTACAAAGAGTACATAAACTCATGAAAATGACCCATATTAAAGAAATGCATTATCTAAAATTTAGTTGTCACTGATACAATGTTCTATATAAGTTAGATTTATAGAGTAGTAGGTAATGTTATTAATACCCATTGCATTATTTTGATAAGAACAATCAGTGGATTTGTCAGGATCTATAGAGGATCACCCACACATTAATTGAATAGCATCATTCTTTCTTATCCACCATCAACAGCATTAACAATATGTTTAATTGAACCAAGTATTCTTACATCATCACAGCCTTAGGATACTTGCTAATAGTGAAGTCATGATTGAGTTTCACATGTATGTGTAAATTTTATCAGTTCCACTCTTAATCAGAACACAGATTAACTCAAATTTTCCACATAATTTTTAAAAAGTAAATCCATAAATCTTGAAATGACTTAATAGTTGTTTTTAGTTTTCTTCATAAATGTCAATTAAACAGAGAGCTTTCAGATGGTTTTGCTTATTATTCACGTATAATTACTTGCTTTTCATACATAGTTTATAAAATTGTATTACATAAATAATTATTTCTATCACCTGCCTTTTCATAAAAATATTGTCCTGAAAATAAAATAATATTTGACAGAATTAAATGTCACAGGAAGACCAGGTTTCTAAAAACAAAATAAATAAATAAATAAATAAATAAATAAATAAATAAATAAATAAATAATTCCTACAAGGTTTGGATAATTGATTTGGGTGTGTGTAAACTAATCCACACGTCTTTTAAACATATACATGAGTTTATTTTCTCTTTTTAAGAAATTGCATAGTAGAAAAATAGCCCATTTGATAATCCTGGAGTTTTTACCATCACTACATGGAACATTTTAGAAATAAATGCAAGGATAGATTTAAAAAAAAAAGACAAAGTCATTATTAACTTGGAAAAGATAAATCTAAGAGGAGTCATAATGACTGCCATAGCTAAGTATTCATAGAATCTTTATGGTCATTATAGACTTCACTTTTCTGTGTTGTTCAAGATGACTGGTAAACATAATTTTAAAAGAGGAAATTTTCAATTCAGTACAAGAATGGTCTTCCTCCCTCATCCCTCCTTTCCTTCTCCTTCTCTGTTTTTTCCTTGTTTCTTTCCTTCCTTCCTTCCTTCCTTCCTTCCTTCCTTCCTTCCTTCCTTCCTTCCTTCCTTCCCTCCTTCCTTCCTTCCTCTTTCTTTCTCTTTCTTTCTTTCTTTCTTTCTTTCTTTCTTTCTTTCTTTCTTTCTTTCTTTCTTTCTTTCTTTCTCATTTCACTTTTCTTTCTCTTTGCCTAATTTATTTTCATTCTTTCTTAATTCATTTTTGAAAAAAAAGAAAGAAAAATAAAACTTATTTAAGGAAATTAGAAAACTATTTAAAACATAGAAAAAACATGAAATGCATACACTCCCAACACCCAGAGATAACAAAGGTACATGAGTTTAAGTTTCTTAATCTTTTCTAAGGACAAATATAACAACATATATATTAATATTATTAATGCTTTTTTTTTTCACATAACATTTGAATGACCACATGGCCAGACTGTTAGAAAGGTGATTACCCACAGATGATTGTACACTTCAACTCTATGTACACTTTAACTGCTAAGATTCCGTGTATTAAAAATTCATGCGGTACCACAATAAAGATTTTACTAAGTCTTCCTAACTTAGTAAAACACAGAACAAACAAATAACTTTTAAATAAAACTGGTTCTCTTTTGTGCCTTTCTGAATCCTATTGGTTGTTTTGTGTAGATATTTTCTAGTTATTCAGAAACTCACTGTCTCACAACTTTATTTTTGGTTGTTGTTTTCATTAGTACTGCACTTTGCACTTTGAACTTATTGGTTTTCTAAAAGTCTGACATAATGCAATATGTTTTTAATACAATCACATCAAAGTAAAAGACTATTAAATTATACTTCCATTCAAGGTGATAGAGTAAGTAAACTCTATGCTCACCTCATTTCACCACCACACCAAAATTACAACTAAATTATAGAACAACCACCCTGAGCATCACTAGAATCACCCTGAAGACTAGCTGACCAGAGCTCCCATAACTCAGAATACAAAGAGGAAGCCATGTCAGGACTGATTTGGGGAGGTATGAAATGAGCTGACCCACACCTACATGTGGCAATTAAGAATCAGGAGACATGTCTCAGCTGTGGAGGTCCCACTGAGGAGTGAATGGTCCCAGCTCCACACCAGGCTCCCCAGTCTTGGGATTCAGTGCCAGGAAGAGGAATCCCCACAACAACTGGCTGGGAAAATCAGCAGGGACACAGTCCAGATAGATGGAGGGCTTCTGTAGAACCAGACATACTCTTAAAAGGCCCGAGCAAAGATTCACTCACTCACACTGCCCTAGGCTCCATTGAAGGGTCAGTGACTAGAAAAGTGCCATGGTCATATGGGAAAGAACTGAATTGTCTGGCTTTAGGATAAGGGCTGAAGGGGAAGCTCTCTTTGGAACTAAATGGCTGGCAGGCACGACTGGTCCTTTGTTAAGTCCTACCCCCACACAGCTTGCAGGCACAGGTGGGTGCCAAATCTAAGTCTCCATTAACCTAGCTAACATGCAGTCATCCCACCCTGATGTGATGATACACTGATACCCCACCCTACCCAATTCAAGCTCCCAGCCCAAACCTCTTTCAAAGGCTAATCCACACATGCAACAATGTGGGCTCATTCTGTGGACTTTCTGAAAATTTCTCAAAGGTACACCAACTCTAATAAGCAGAGGCTGGCCTTGGTGTGCCTTAGACCTCTTGCTCAGTGGCTCCAAGCCTGGCACCAGTGGCAGCTTCTCCCAAGCATCTCCAAGTCCAGCACAGGAATCCAATAACCACAGATAACTTTGTAATTTCTACCAGGCAAATCTCTGGGCAGACATAGGCAGCATGTGAGCTTGGCCTGCTCTGGAGCCCCTTCCAAGAGGCCCCAGAAACAACAAACTTGATGACTGGTTTAAGACCAAACCAGAACACCTCCAAGTAGCACCAGACATGACACACACAAAGACTGAACTCAGCAGGCACCAGAGACCCTCTAAAGAGAATTGCTTTCTGTGGGGTCAGCCCCCACAAAACAGCTTGTCCACTGCAGTCACAGCAAGTCCTCACAGCCAGTCAACCTCACACAGTGACATGTCAACAGCAATGAACTACAATAGGAGAGCTCAATTACCACAAGAGAGCTCACACAACCCACACAAAGGATACCACTCGAGAACCCAGCTCAGGTGAACAGGGAGGCTGTGCTCCCCAGGACACCCACTACATAAGGCCACTCTGCCCACACTGGGAGACATAGTACATTTACCTAATACATAGAAACAAACATAAGGAGGTAACCAAAATGAGGAGATAAAGAAACATGTCCCAAATGAAAGAACAATCAAAACTCCAGAAAAAGAACTAAAAAAGATGGAAGCAAACAATTTATCAATGCACAGTCAAAACATTGCTTATAAGGATGCTCAATGATATGAGAACTTCAACAAAGAGATACGAAACATGAAAATGGTGATACAAAACAAAAAGAGGAACCATTCAGAAATAAAGAATAATATAACTGAAATGAAGAAAAACTAGAAGGACTAAACAGAATAGATGAAGCAGAGGATCCAATTAGAGATTTGGAAGATAAGGTAGCAGAAAACACCCAATCAAACCAGTAAAAAGAATCCCCAGCCAATAAATAAATAAATAAATAAATAAATAAATAAGGAGTGTTTAAGGGGCTTCTGGGACGACATCGGGTGCACCAAAACTCACATGATGGGTGTACCAGAAGGAGAAGAGGGAGAGCAATATATTGAAAATTTATTTGAAAAAATAATAACTGAATGCTTCTTTAACCTTGTGAAGGAAATAGACATATAAGTCCAGGAAGCTCAGAGAGTCCCCCAAAAGATAAACTCAAACAGGCCTACATCATAATTAATATACCAAAGGTTAAAGACAAAGAGAGAGTGCTAAAAGCAGCAAGAGAAAAGCAGTTAGTTACCTACAAGGGAGCTCCCATAAGATTGTCAGCTGATTTCTCAACAAAATCTTTGCAGGCCAGGAGGTATTGGCAAGAAATATTCAAAGTGATGAAAAGCAAGGACCTACAACCAAGATTACTTTACCCAAGAAGGCTATCACTTAGAATTGATGGAGAGATAAAGAGCTTCCCAGACAAAGAAAAGCTGTAGTGCCTCACCACCAAACCAATATTACAAAAAAAAGGTTAAAATGACCTTTTTTGAAGAAGAAGAACAGAAAGAAAAAAAATATATATGTATACATATATGTGTGTGTGTGTATATATATATATATATATATATATATATATATATATATATATACATACACACATATATATCGTATATATGAATAAGAAAAAAATACACATAAATGATATATATATGAATAAGAAAATGTAACAAATAATAGATTCTCACTGACAAAGACAAATACATAATAAAAGCATTGGCTCAACCAACATTAAATCTAGTACAAAGGTTAAAAGCCAAAAGCAGGAAAATCATGTGTAATCACAACAGTAAATTAAGAGATACATACAAACACACACAAAATAAATAAAATATAATGACAAAAACATAAACATGGTGAGGGGAGTAAAAATGGTATTTATTTTAGAATGTGTTGGAAATTAGATGACCATCAACTTAAAATGGACTGCTATAAATATAGCTTGGTATATATGAAGTACATATATACATGGTTACCACAAATAAAAACTTTACAAGAGAGATACAAGGAATAAAAAGAAAGGAATACAAAAACAACACTACAGAAAGTCATCAACATACAGGAGAAGAGAGCAAGAAGAAAAAACGGAGAAAAACTACAAAAACAATGAAAAAAACAATTAATAAAATGGTAATAACTACATACTTATCAATAATTACTTTAAATGTAAATGAATTAAATAATTCAATCAGAAGATGAATGGGTAAAGAAGTGGTATGTATAAACCATGGGATATTACTCAGCCATAAAAAAGGACAGCTTACTCTTTACTACAACATGGATGCACCTAAGAGTATTATGCTAAGTGAAATAAGTCAGACATAAAAAGACAAATACCATATGATCTCACTTATATGTGGAATGTAAAAACTAAAATAAGCAAACATAACAGGAGCAAACTCATAATTATAGAGAACTAATAATTGCTAGATGGGAGAGGTATGGAGTGGGCCTGGGTAAAAAGGTAAAGGGATTAAGAATTAGAAACTGTCAGTTACAAAATAGTCACGGGAATGTAGAGTACAGTTTAAAGAATAAAGTCAGTGATAATGTAAGTGATATATATTGTGTCATGGGTGCAAGACATTTTGGGCGATCACTTTGTAAGTTATATAAATGTCTAACCACTACGCTGTTCACCTGAAACTAATATAATATACTGAATGTCAACTGTAATTGAAAAAATAATAATTTAAAAAGCTATTAAAGTATAACAATGCTTTATTATAGATAACTTAATTAACTTGATTTATATGCACATATATCTGTGTACACACACATACACATAAGGTATGTTAGCCTGATGAATTATAAGAGAGAAGTGAAAACATGTAACAGCTCTTTGCTGGTCACTGGTGTACATTGCTTCCACTCACTTTTTACTAACAAAACAAATCACGTGGTCAACCTGACACTGAGGTGGAGAGTAATATTTTCTCTGTAGTATGGGGTTGCAAATCATATGCCAAAGAGAGTAATGTGCAAATATTCTTCCTGGGAAAGGGGAACATGTGATTGGGAGTGATAACATAGTTTTCAAGTTGTTCACTTAAAACTGTTGTATGATTATTAATGTCATCCCATGTTACTAAATTTCTCTCAAAGAAATAATGCGCAACAAATGAAAAACAAACCATGCTTATGTGATCACCAAACTTTCTAGAACTGGTTTAAGGAACAGGTTGTTTGTTTTGTTCTATTTATCATCTTTCAGAACACACATCCTAGATTTCTGTAGTTGGTTTTATCATAAACCAGTCGAGTCAAAAGACTAATATATTGAGAGGACATGAACACTCTAGTAAAATAGAAAGACATAAATGGCTAGACTGAGCTGCAGCACTTGGTCTTGTGAGTATCTCATATGCACACACAAGAAACTGGTAGAGAAGACCTCCTGTAGTCCTAGCGAACATTTCATCTAATTTAAATTCATACTGACACCTGCTACTACTGCTTTTGTTGCTATGCACTGTAATGACTAGATGTAGCTTTAACCAGAGCTTGATAACTCTCTAGGGGGAAAATGAATGTTTCCTTTGTAACTGCTTTTGTTATATATTATTTCTCATTCAAAGAAAAAAAATGAATTAGGAATGCTCAAATGAGTGTAAGGGGGAGGAAACAACTTTTTGAGAATATAAACTAATTCTTTTTAACCCTTTTTATTGCTAGACTTGGAAATAGGCAAAATAAATTTGTTTTGCTGCTTTTGATGGAGTGCTGGCACTGTATATTAAGCTTTCTAATATTGCTGGTTTTATAGAATTCTGCTCTTTGACTTTCAGTTGGCGAGAATATTTGATAATTCTCTATGGTCAGAGTTTAAGGTTTAATAATACAATAGTAATGCAAATTATCATTGTCAATAGTTCTATAATTAAATTTTGTGCAGTAGAGATCGATTGGTCTTTATCCTATAGAAAGTACAAACTCTTTCCCCATTTTACTAGCTTCCTTTCTGACCAGACAACTACCAACTTTTTCCAATACTAACACCTGGCCAAACTTCAAGTGTTATCAGGTAGGTTCCCACAGATGGTTAATATTGTTTGCTCATTCACTGATGAAATCTCTCCACATTATCTCTGCCAACCATTTTTTCTTTTTTTTTCTTTTTTTTAGCTTACTTCTGCTCACTTTATTCTTAAACAGAGATTCCTTATTTAATATTGCTATTCTTGCTGCTTCTACGTCCACTACTCCCCCAAAATAAGACCTAACCGGAAAATAAACCCTGGCATGATTTTTCGCCCTAATGCGTCTTTTGGAGCAAAACTTAATATAAGATCCGGTCTTATTTTCAGGGAAACACGGTAGTATTACAAGAACTTAGAAAAGTTCCTTTAAAAAAAGAAAGAAAATATGTAGTCAAAATATAGCATTTCATTAACCTATAAGGCAGTAATGATGTCTTGCTGGGTCTCAGCTCCCGCTCCCCATACCCCACTGCAGGATTAGGTGAGGCCAAAAAGGAACACCAACAGAGCAATAGATACGGGGTTCATACCGCTATATTCTCGCTGGCGGCTGGACTGGAGATACAGGAAGCAGGAGCCACACCATCTGCAGTCTGCCATCTGCTTCTCTGCCAACCAACTCCTTGCTAACTGCACTTGCTAGCTGCAGTCTGTACTCTCCGTGCTTGCCAGCTACGGCAGTTATATCAGAGGCCAATGGCTAACTCGTTACAGCTGATGACCATCTACTACCCAAGCCAGCATCTTTCCACGTGAGGCTGAAAGCCTGGAAACTGCTGTCTGGGACTCTGTCCCCACAAACGAGTTTCACTTTTCTGAGAAAATTCATTTGAGCATTCCTAATTCATATATATATATATGTATGTAGGGGTGCATGAGTGTGTAATATAATAATTACATATGTCTTCCTGGCATTACACACTCATGCACCCCTACATATATATATATATATCCCAGCAATTCAAATAATTATATTTCAATTTTTACTTTGTTAAGCTGTGAAAGTTGGATATTCACAAAACAGGGATTTGGAAGAAAATTGTTAACACATAAGTTACTTTAGCTTACTACTTTAAGAAATTATGATGTTTCATTATTTAGAAATTATATAAAATATTTTTCCATATGTTTTCAAGTGAACAAAGTGCTAGGTTGACAACTCTTTAATTAACTTAGGATTTGATTTCTTCATCCATCTAATGCTTGCCATAGCTTCTACACTAATGCAGTTGCTTATATGCAATGTTTATTAGCTTCAAACTTATCAAATATCTTAACAGAATGATATTAAAATAGAATTTTCTAAAGGTTAGTTAATAATGGATAATAGTTTTTGTTACGCAAACGTGAACTCCCCCAACAATTAAACTTTCTAGCAACTCATACTATGCTGGTAAATTAAAACATACCTTTATTTACAGCGTTAAATTTTTAACCAAATTGAAGGTTATCCAATTACAAAGACATGTATGTTTCAACAGCTATTTGATTTTTTTCCACTTAAAAGAGACTAAGGATCTAATTTTTGTCTTTGGGGTATCTATTTGGAGCTTTCATACAATAATTCAATGTTTTTACTCCGTACGTAAATTTTTTCTGTTTAAAGCAAGGCTTAGGAGTAAATTTGGCATCATGAGGATTTTAAGAACTCATTTACTCCATTAACATTCTCTTTGTTATCTATAAAAGCTGGTTAAATTTGTTTCATTTTAATTTTCACTCTCTTTCTTCTAGTACAAGAATAATAGAAAAATAAATAAATAACAGGTTTTATATTAGCCACAATTTAAGTTCATATGCCTAGGGATATTTACTAAAAATACCTTTCTACTCCTCTTTCCATCTAAAATAATTGAAAGTTAATTCATTCTTTATTTTCTTTCTTTCTCCTTCTCGCTCTCACTACCTATCCTCATTTACTCCCTCAATCCTAATTCTAAAGGAGAGTAGAGATAACTTTTTACAAAGCCAGACTATTAAAAAGGCAAACAGAAAAACAAACCAAAAAAAAAAAAAAAAAAGAAAAAAGAAAAAAACCTTACAGAAAAGAAAAAAGAGAGTAACAAAACCACTAAACATCTAGAAACTTATGATCGAAACATTGTATTCTAATATTTAATTTGCATCTCCCCAGCAGGCACATAACTACACCTATACCCACCCCTGTGCTTCACCACCACGAAAACCTAATAAGTATGGAATCCTCATTGTGACATTGGCTCTCTTTCAGTTTCCCAATGAGCCATGCTTACCTCTGCATCTTTTTAAAAGATGACAAGTGACAGGCACCTTTACTGGTTTGATCAACAATTTCTTTATTGTTGTTTCCATGGCTTCATTATGTTCCAAAGTTGATATATGGTATGGCCTTGCTTTTTAAAAATTACCACTGGATCTAAATTATGAAAAGGCAAACACTTATACAAACTACTTACACTCAGCTTAGATAAATTTGTAAATTTAAAAATTTTTATTGGGGCTGCTTTTAGAAGTTATATTTTGTTTATGCTGTTATTTTTTAAATTTTCAATTATGAACTTGCATATAATAGTCTTTCTTTATAATTGAGACACATAATTCTTTAATAATTGCCTTTATAGATATATCTATGCCATTAACATTTGTTTTACCACAAGACAGAATTTAGTACCTAAGAGAATACATAGTCAGAGAATAGAGCTACAGTGTCAAATTTGCTAATGATTTCTTCAACAGTCAAATGGTTAATTTTAAGAAATGAAGAGGAAAAAGCACCTACTATTTCTCTCATAATGCCAGTTCCAGGATGGAGGTTACTATGATACTGCCATTGCCTTCCTTCCAGACTATTAAATATATTTGCACCACCGAAGTTCTCTCTTCCATTGTCTCCTCTCTGTACAGTGTGTGGTCTCTAAAAAATATTTCCCTCTCCTGGGTATCTACCCAAAAAATCTGAAAACATTTATACATAAAGACACATGTGCTCCAATGTTCATTGCAGCTTTGTTTTTAGTGGCCAAGACATGGAAACAACCAAAATGTCCTTTGATAGATGAATGGCTAAAGAAGTTGTGGTATATATACACAATGGAATACTATTCAGCAGTAAGAAAAGATGATATAGGAACATTTGTGGCAACATGGATGGATCTTGAGAGTGTAATGCTGAGCGAAATAAGTCAGACAGAAAAAGCAGAGAACCATGTGATTTCACTGATATGTGGTATATAAACCCAAAACAACAAAAGAACAAGACAAACAAATGAGAAACAGAAACTCATAGACACAGACAATAGTTTAGTGATTACCAGAGGGTAAGTGGGGTGGGGGGTGGGAGATGAGGGTAAGGGGGATCAAATATATGGTGATGGAAGGAGAACTGACTCTGGGTGGTGAACACACAATGGGATTTACAGATGATGTAATAGAGAATTGTACACCTGAAATCTATGTAATTTTACTAACAATTGTCAACCCAATAAATTTAAAAATAAATAAATAAATAAATAATAAATAAAATGGAAAAAAAAAAAAAATTTACTCTTCCTTTTTTGGTATGTTTTGGTTTGCTGTTTTGCACCCCAACCCAGTTTACTTAATTTATATGCTATATAATTTTACATGTCTTTTGCATTCATAATTGCATCATTAAAATTTACATAACTTCACTCCTTTCACTTCATCATAGTTATTGTTTTCTAATATATTCAGATGCTTTCAAAGTAAACCTTAAACAAATGCTATCATAGATATTGAACAACAGAGATTATAGTAGAAACTTTACTCATGTATGCTGAAATCCCTTTGAATTATCATAAATTCATTTTACATGACAGGAAACTTCCTTAAAGAGTCCAAGTCTTAAAGGATAAGTTAGGATTTTTATCTCAGATGTATTTGATTCCAGAGTCCAGATTGTTTTATCAAACAAGTTTCAGATTTTTGTTTGGAATCATATAACTAAGTCATAAATATGTGTCCCTGTATCAAATGTCAGGTGTCTTACATATGCATTTTTCCCATGTATATTCTAGTAGATGACCTAGGTCAAGGAATTAGGTGTTTTTTCAAAATTCTCCAGCTACATCAGTTTGGACCCTTTCAGTGTGATGTGAGAGGTCTACCTAAAATTTTCCAATGTATATAGAAATTGTGTCCCTTTCAATAGATAGTAAACCTTTGCTCTACCTTGGAGAAAAGCAGAGCACAGCTGATAGATTTCCAATTTTAGTCTAACTACTCCTGAAGTGAGCGTAGAAAAGAGTTATTAAAGAGTAACCCAGGCCAACCACACTAGGTAACATTGTGATGACTCAATTACATAAATCCAGCTAATGGGCCTCAAGATACTTCCTATGAAGAGGTTTACAACAACTTGTGCTCTACCATGTGAATTAGCAAGGTCCCTGAGTTAATATTTTATCAGAGGACTGAAAGGAACAGGAGCAACAGACACAGGAGTATGTAAAAGCAAATACTTATTATCTCTGGGATCTACTATATTAACAGCAACTACTAAAGGTCATCATGGACATATTGGGTGTTTATACCTAAACAATAACACAATTGTATTACTATCAATTGTTTGTGTTACAATCAATCATACATTTGCATTGCTATCTTTTCCACCATATTTATGCAGTAGTCTACTGTGTAATCACCCATTTTGTATCTTCAATGTGTAACATAACAGCTAGCATAAGTAGTTGACCAATAAATGTTTGCATGAAATGCCTGAAGAATAAACGAATGCTGAGTAGCCCCTCTTTGGGATGTAGTCCATCTGTTTAACCTGTCCTAATCTTCAGATGAAATATTTTTTACTTATTATTTAATGTCCTCGCCAAATGTTTCTTCTTTCCCTGAGAATCTTCAGATCAAAACCCTGCTGACCATGTCCTGCACTGTATTTGTATTCTCTTCTAAATTAAATATAACCTCTAGTGTAAGCTTTCAAATTTATCCATACCATTTACTAGGGCATTCTCAAAACTAGGAGATTCCTTATATCCACATATTTTGACATGAAGTACAATGCTAAGTAACAGCATATACTTATTAAATGCTTAATGAAATAACACATTTGAATGGCAGAGTACACCTCCATAAACAAGAGCATAACCTAAAGGCCCCTGTCAGGAACTGGGAATTCTGGAATATTTATGGGGAGTCTTTCATTGATAGTCACCCTGGGGAAACCTTATTGTCCAGTGGTCTTGTCTGTCTTCCCCAAACCTTTGTATTTAAATAAGATACAGTTATCACTACTATTAAAAGTGGAGATACTTGAATTTGCAATGAAGTCAGTCACTGAAGGAGGAGAACAATAATTTTATCATCAAAGTTGTGATGGAGGAGAAGCCCAGATATTCTGTGTGCAAGTTAAATTACCGTTTGACATCTGGTTTTGATATTGCTGATGGAAACTGTGCCTCAAAAATAGAGAGTGAAACAACAACAAGGTAAAGTTCTACAACCCCTTTTATATCTCTGAGAGATAGCCAAGAGAAAGGTACTCTGTTTCCCCGAAAACAAGACCTAGCAGGACAATCAGCTCTAATGTGTCTTTTGAAGCAAAAATTAATATAAGATCTGTTATTATATTATATTATATTATATTATATTATATTATATTATATTATATTATATTATATTATACCTGGTCTTATTATAAAATAAGACTGGGTCGTATATTAATTTTTGCTCCAAAAGCTGCATTAAAGCTGATAGTCCGGATAGGTCTTATTTTCGGGGAATCGCGGTAATAGCGATTACTTCTGCGGAGGTTAACGGGGTGAGAGCAAAGGGTAGAAGGGAGATTTACTTTTCCTTTTAGCATCTTTTAAATGTTTTGGCATCTGATTTTATTTTTTATTAACAATGCGTTCAATAATAAATATAATTTCCAAATAACATTTTATTATAAATTAGCTATAAACTCGAATATAAGTCATTAAAAAGGTTGATATCCAATATGTCAACATTCCCTTTATGCTTTTTTTTTGCCTATTAAAAAGGTCATTAAAGTATTATCTTGTGTTGCCTTTTAAAAGCTTTATTATTTCACTTTTCATATTTCAACATACATTATTTCTGTAATATACTAATTTATATTGTGTGAGAAAGAGACTGAGTAAATTTTCTTGTTGTATATTGATATCTAAAAGTCTATTTAGATTATTCATTTAGCCAGCATTATTTACTGAAAATATCATCCTTTCCCTCCAGTAAAGCAATGGTGCTTTTATTATATATAAGATACTTATGTACACATGAGACTCTTTGGACACAGTGTTCTGTTACATTCGATTTAACTGTCCTATCGCCCGTACTTCATTGCTTTCATCACTACTGACATGTATTAATTCTTGGTATCTGGTAAAGTAAGTCCTTTAACTTTAGTGTGAGTGTGTATGTGTGTGTGTGTGTGTGTGTGTATCTAGAATATATATCAAAATATATAAAGAATTAATAAATAAATAACAGAAGACAGAGAACTAATTTTTTAAAAAGTCAAAAAAATCATAATGAACATTTCATACAAAAAAAACATCAAAATGACTAAGAAGCACATAACAGTGCTAATTACCATTTTTCATGAAGGAAATGAATCTTACATGCTATCCAGCAGTGTGAGTTAAATTTTTTAAAAAAGGAAATGACAATACAAATTATTTGGGAGGATGTGAAATAATTGGAACTCTTGAACACTGCTGGCAGGGGGATAAATTGGTACAAACACCTCGGAAGATCAATTGCCTGTAACTTATAAAATTTAACATAAGCACAATCTGTAAATCACTAACTCCACTCTTTATACATGTGCAATGCAAACCCATCTGTGGGAGCATCAAGAAAAATGCATTAGAATGTCCATAGGGGCATTAGTAGCAGTAGCCTAAAACTAGAGAGAATGCACATGATAATTAATTTTGAATGGGCAAAGAAAGTAACATATGGGAGAGCTAAAGACTTGGATTGTCCAATATAACAGACACTAGCCACATGTGACTACGAAGCACTTGAAGATCTGGACTAATTAGAATTGCTATATCCTATAAGTGTAAAATACACAGTAGATTTTGAAGATTTAGTAAAGAGATTTGTAAAACACCACATTCATATTTTTATATTTATTACGTATTAAAAGAACGTTTGTATATTTTACATTAGATAAGATAAATGTATATTTAAAATTTTATTTATATTAACTTTTGTGATGTGGCCACTAGAAAATTTAAATTACCTATGTGGATCACTTTATTTACTGTTGGACAAAACTGTGATACAATCATCAAAAACAAAAACAAACAAAAAACTGCTGCCACCTCAACAATATAGGTGACTCTGAGAGCATATGATTGAGCCGAATATATTGATTATATATAATATATATATATAACATGTACGTATGTAATACATACCTATCCTTTTATCTATATAAAGTTTAAAACAGATAATACTAGTCTATGATGATTACCTTTGTTGGAGGTAATAAGTGAGACACTGAAGGTTTTGTTAATGGGAATTATTTTGACAGGGGTGATAGCTACATGGATATATTTATTTTATATAATTTCATTGAGCCAGGATTTATGCATTTTAGGTTATGTATGCTGTACTTTATGAAAAGAGGTTTCAAAAATATTGATATTAATATAGTATTGATATTAATACTATTCATCTTTTCCTTCCCAAACCCACTCTGTTTGCCTGGGATGCCCTCCAGGTCTCTGAAGTGCAATTCATAACTAACATTTACTGACAGTGCTTTTTAAGTGCTTTGCATGTATCATCACTTATAAATGTCACAAAACCCAGGTTGCAGATAAAGAGCATGAAGCCAGGGAAGGTTAAGGGATGTCTTCAGCCTATCACAACTGGTTTGTGTTGCAATTAGTTCTTGGAAAAGATCTAACTTATTCAAAAGCGTGGGGTATTCTGTCTCCCTGGCTCACAAACTTTCTTAGCAAAACATTCCTGATAGTCTTTCATTCTCTCAAAGCCAGGATAGCTCTGATATCAAACTATAGTGCAATATTAATGGTGTATCATTTTATATTTTCCTATGTAAAAATCATAGTAAAGGGCTTGACCCAGAAAAAGGTGCATGATGTTTCAGAAGAGGTTAGTGAAAGAGAGATTTTTTTTTCAGAGAATTTGGTTATGTGAGATGATCTTAATTTAGATGGTAGGAAAAAACCTGCTGGTTCTGCTAACAGAGAATTTTACATTTTCTATGAAAATTGTCTTTATGCAGCACATTTCTCTGATGTATAAAGTATATTTTGTCATAGTTTATTTTATAACCCACCATATCTAATTTGTCTGATGTCATGCCCTCAATTTACAGAAATATAAATAGGTTTCTTCAGCAGGAACTTGGTTATTTTTGGATATTTGCTGAAATGCATTGTGTTTAGCTCTGATATTATCATCTGATTTTAAAAATCGTCCTAAAATGTTCAATGTGCAAAACTGCAAGTTTTACAGACGAAATATGTGCACCATTTGCTGACACTTGACCCCTTATAATGATATCTTTCAAATGTATTATTTTATTTAAAATTCCTTGTTACTAATTTTAGCCTGTTACTAATTTATTTAAATTAAGTTATTTTACTCTAAAATTATATAGCTATACTTATATACATACAGGCATCTCAAACTTAACATTGGCCAAGACAAAATTACTGATTCCTCCCTCCACCCACCCTGCAAAAATCCCCTTCCTACAAGTCTTTCAAGTCTCAGTTAATGACAGAAAGGTCATGGGAAATGCCTAACTGTATCTAGTGAAAATTGAACAGATTCTCTTTGGAGTATTTTGGATTCCTACAGTCAATTTTTGGATAGGTGCTGAAAGCCTATGGGAGTGTTCTGGTGAGAGAGTCAGTGCACATAACGCAGGAGCTGGTTTGCTGTTGCACATGGTCCAGCCGTCTACATGCTACAGATACAGTGAAAATACGTCCTTAGACACAACGTCACAGCAAAGTTAGAGGGGACTGGGAATCAAAAGCTGAGAGTAGCTTTTGAGGTGGTAGGAATGTTTTAAAGCATCACTTTTAGTCCTTTGTTTAATCCATACATTTTAAATCAGATTTTCCAATTTTATAAAGTGACTTTATATACACAAAACATATATATCATATATAATAAAACATTATATATACATAGAGATGGTGACAAAAACTGTATACACATTTTAAGAAAGGAAAAAACTATTAAAATTATAATAATAAATACTGATAACAAGAGATGGATACAAGTCATGTGTATAGATTTTTTTGGCACCCCTGGTATACGTATAACATTTTAAGAAATAACTACAATTTATTCAGTTATAGCTCCTTTCTCTGTGGAATTCCCTGGTGTGCCCTGACCCAAACAATCACCATCTTTATTCCATTGAGGAAATCATCATCCTGATTTTAGTAATAATTATTCCCTTGTTTGTATTTTTAATTTTATTCTTTACTCCTAAACAGTATTATCTAACCAATACATCTATTGACTGGAAATAAATTATTTTGCACATCAAGTATTTTCAGCCCTTTGCTTTCAACATAATTGGAAGATCTAATTTATCAATGCAATGACCATCACAGATAAGTCTTCATGATAGAGCCCTGTATGATATTTGGCATATTGTTGAGTGACATTGTACAGTAAAGCTCATTCCCTTCATATGCACTTATTTGTATTAAACAAATTTTCTTAATGTTTTATCATCATTAATTGAAATTAAGTAGACGATGTTGAACCCTGTTTTATGGAAGCAACAAATGATAGGCATATAAGGCTAACTAAATTATTGAACATTAAGACCCATTTACTTTTATAAATAGTATATATTTTCATTACTTCAAAAGTAGTAACATATTTATGATATGTTCAATAGCCTATAATAACTAAAGTAATACCTCTAACCAGAATAATGTTTCCAATACTTAAAGCCTTATTGGGACAAGAATGAAAAAAATAATAATAAAATTTCACTCCATATACATATCTGATAGCAAATAAATATTATAGAATCATTATCAAAACTAACTATAATTATAAAATATTTTACATTGATATGAAATTCTCTGAAAGAAATAGAATGGAAATGTGAGTTCAAGAAGAAAAAGATTGGTATAAAATTTCCAACTTTAAAGAAGACCATTTTAGTGTACTTTAAAATCTTTTTTGTTAGTGTTGTATACATATTAACATTTTTGTTTCTTGATATAACTGAATGATGTGAACATTTTTATTTTCCAAAGTCACTATTTCAGTATGCTGAAAATGAAATATTTATTTGTAACTTTTAAAACTTAGAGCAGTTTATTTTAGATATCACCTTACAATGTGAAAGAAGGTACGCACATATAGTTTTCAACAAATTTCAAGAGGAATTTGTAAGCTTAAATCTTAAGACCACTAAAATTACCCTATAAATCATATTCTTAGAAGTAACTTTTCTGTTTTCAATTGATCTATTGTAGTCTTTAATTTTAAAATTGCTCTTTCAAAATTTCAAAAAGTCTTTTTCATATTTTAAGTTTAACTTCTTTAACATTCTTATTAATTTTAGCTTGATTTAAAGTCTGTTTCTTTTACCATTTCTACTCATAACAAAAAACACCTATTCTGGACATTTAGTTTAATATTCTTTCAGATTCCCGAGTCTTCTAAAGTTAGTTGTAAACTTCTTTACCTGCTGTTTATTTTGCATCTCTGTGGTTTTCAAGTAATCGGGGTCTCTCATACAATGGACAATCAGGTAAAGATGACAAAAATACCTGTTTCAGCTACTGAGGGCAGAAAAAACAAGCAAAACTTTAATTGTGTGTGTGTATGCGTGTGTGTGTGTGTGTTAAAGCTCTGCGTAGAAGCTCCATTTTCTATATTCCAGCCTCTTACTCCCACCTCACAACCTCCCAGCCACTACTGCTTCATCCCCTGCCCCCAAACCTGCTAGTGCAATGAAATGCTCTCTTCCAACTGTGCAGACATGGAAGCAGATCAGTCTGCTTTCATAGGTCCAGTCTGCTTTCATTTCCATCAAAGCCAACAGAATCAGCAGTCACATAAATATCAGCAGTTACAACCCTTTATTAAGTAAAAATCTCAGGCCACTGTCTGTTGAGCTCCCCAATAACAGTAAAATGTCAGGCTTCATTCTAGGCATCAAGTGGAAGCAAGCCTTCCAACTGTCACGGAGGCCTGGAGTCCCGCATGGTGCTATAAAGAGAATATTACAATACCTGCAATCTATAGAGAGACCCCTACACAACCTATTGCCATTGACAAACCAAATGAGACTTGATTGCCGTATTACTTCAAATATTAAGTTAGTGGTGAGAAGAAATCATAGATATATGCTTATGTCTCTATTTAAACTTTTATGTTATTTTAACTATACCTAAACTTAAAAACATATGAAATGTTTCTCAGTTTCTTTTATGAAAGTAATACAAGTTTTTACCCACATTTTTTAAAAGATCACATAAATGTTAAAAGTACACATCGATTTAACTATGACTTGAGATAGGAAAATTCTCATTAGAGTATCACAAAATGCCTTTTAGTGAAGTAATTAAAGAGTAGAACACTGAGCTAACACCAAGATCTGTCTGATGGGAATCACACAAATCAGAGAACATTTTCTCAGTAGCAAACTTTACTAACATTTACAAGTTACAAATAAAGAAGAGGCAGAGAGAGGACATCCCACTGTCTCCTCAAGTTGACCCTTCCCATGTTTGACATAAGCTCTCTGGTTCAAAGTAAATGAGGTTTTTACATGAAAACCATGGGTCCCTCACACAGCAGGGATCTTTCAGTTACTAAGCAGAGTCTTTCTTTTAACCCCAGAAAGTTACTGGCTTACGTGATATTCTTTAAGGAGCTTGCATATTAAGACTGCAACCCTTTGTGTTAATAGATTAAAACATTGTCTTGTATATATTAAAACATTAAAAATCAAGCTACATTCTTCTTTGGCCAACACCCACGATTCCATTGTCTCCCCCAAATAACTCTGATAGTAAGTATGGTGTGTATATTTGTTTCCTGGTAAGAAGTGGCTGAGGCTCTGAAGAAACTCATTAGGGAGAATTCTAATTAATACAGTTTGAAGAAAATATGATTTGAATATAAAAAAGATAATGTTACTTAGAAGCATAAGTCATTCCTACAAATATTCACATTAAGAGGTTCTATATTTAATAAATCTTTAAGATTCAAATATCCCTAACAACGATTCAAATAATTAAATATTAGAATCAAAGAGTATCCTAGAATGGACTATGTTCTCACAGTTCGTAAGGTGAATAGGAATTTGAGATCATTAAAGGACTGATCACATAACTCCATCTCGTGAGATGAGGTAAGGGCAAGCTGTATAAAAGTTGGCAATATTTATAAACAGAGGTGAATTTTGAAGGGTGACTTACCTAGTTTTCCAAACCTTCTCTCTGACATCTTGCTTCACAGTGTTTGAATCTTCAGCCAGAAAACAAAAAAATGAAATTAAAAAACAATGCAAAATAAAACAAAAAATAGTCACAACAACCACATGCACACACAAAATAAAAAGCTTAGGTATAAGTACTTTTTTCCCTCTAGAACCTATGTCTTTAGTTACCTGGTTTCTCTTCTGAATTTATTTATGTGTTTCATTTCATTTCATTTTATTTTAAGATACGTATTTCCTATCCTTAAATATATGAAAGCTGTTATTAAAAGTAAGTCTTAAAGATCTATTACCCCTAGAAGGTACACTACATATTTTATTAATTATCCATGATTAACTAAATACTATTTGGTAGTTTTTTTCTAGTGAGCTCTGTGGAATATTTTGGAAAATATTATCAAAATTCTAATACACTGTGTAACCAAACAGAAAATCTTATTTATAAATTGTACGAAGAAAAATAATCTGGGTAAAATCTCAGGAATAATGTTCTGACATTCTATTAACACACACACACATTATGTATGTGTACCCAATATTCTAAACTCTTTGAATGACTAGATACAATCTTTCATTGCTACACTGCTCAGACATTTTTTTCATTCCTGCCAAAACAGAATGAAGCCATATTGATTTAGCCAAATTAGTTTAATAGGTATCCTCTTTCTACACACAGACTTTGCTTTCAAGACAGGTCTTGTTATTTGTAACCCCATTGACCTGTGCATAGAAATGAGCTGTGTATAATAGCTTATTTACTTAAAATATTTATTTCAAACAAATTTATCTGGGAAAATAATTAAATAGAAAATGCAAACTGCGACTGGTAGAAAAGAATGTATACTACCATCACAAGAAAATATTTCACAATATCTGCTTGAATGAAGAGAAGGAAATGGCACAAGAAAATACATCTTTTGTAGAAAGAAAACTTGGTAGCATTTTGTACTTGTAAGCATGAACTCAAATGTAATAGTGATTTTCATCACTATCTTAAATGCAATTATATCAAATAAAAATAGTATAAACACCTCGGTTTCTGGTCATGAAAGATTTATTTAAAAATAAACTTATTGAGAAAGAAATGTAAGTTTAAATATCTATGGATACAAATTCTAATTTTGCCACATTTAATTTTTGGCAAAAGCAGGAAATATTAAATGTGTTTTTTCATGAACAGTGAATATGATACACTCTTTTGGAACATCTTATAGAAAAAGGAATATGTAACTATGCTAATGGAAGAAAATAAAACGTTGAGAAAACCCTGAAGTCATCTGCATAACAATGATTTTCTCACACACCCAAAAGCTGATATAAAAATATAATTTATCTGCTGTCCACCTGTCAGTATATTTTTCATCAACACTTCTATAGAAGTGGAGATACTTGATTATACTTTATGGTGTTTTAGAAGTATAGGAGAACATCGATGTAATAAAGGGAGTAAATGAACTTGTGTTTCTAGTTTATTGAACGTGAAACTGTGATCACATGATCCTTAATAAAATGATGGTAAATGCATATATTCTCTGTTAAATAGACTTTTTCAGATATAATTATTGACATACTGAAAGTGTACTACATTATTTTCTCCATATTTATTTGAAGATAATTATTATGTGTTTGGAGATTGGATATTGATTATTAAATTTCCTATATAGGGGTTTGCTAGCTTTATTTTAAAAAGTACTGTCCAATTAATATTGGTAAAAATAATTGATGTTTAATATATTTTTATTATAGCTAAACATGTCTAAAATAATTTCACCCTACAAATTGGGAAATGTGCATATAGATGTGCCTACACAAAAGAAACAAAACAATTTAATTAGTAAATGTTGATGAAATTTACTTAGAAACTTATTATTTTGTTTTTCTTCCTGATGTTTTGCTATAGCTTTCCCAGTATAAGTTTCTGCTTGTTTGTTCATATTGTTATTTATGTAATGGCATGTCTAATTTTGATAACTTATTAATATTGCAACCCTCAGTAAAAAACAATGTGTAGAGTTCTCAGTTATTTATATAACTATATATAGGTAGAAAATATGAAATCCAGCTTTCTATCTAGAAAGTATAGTACTTCAGGTTATGTCCAAGAATAAAATATTCTAGATTAGTTGTCAATAGGTCAGAATCATATTCCAACTTATTTTTATTTTCAGGAAATCAGTACATGTTGTTAAGGACTAAAAAGGCAAACATTTACATAAGCTCACTACATTTCAGGCCTTCGTCTAAGTTCTTTTAATACTTATGCTCATTTAATATACACAATAATACTCTGTGCATTAGTTTCCTAGGGCTACCATAACTAAGTACCTCAAACTACGTGGCTGAAAACAACAGAATTTTATTTTCTCACTGTACTGGAGGTTAGAAGTCTGAAATCAAGGTTTTAGTAAGGCCATGCTCCTCTGACATTGGGTGGACTCCTTCCTTGCTTCTTCCTAGCTGTCAGTGATAGTCATCAATCCTTAGCATTCCATGGCTTATGGATGCATGACTCCAATCTCTGCCTCTGTCCTCATATGACATCCCCCTGTGTGTCTCTTCACATGGCATTTTCCTCTTCTTATAAAGATATCAGACATAATTAATTAAGGCCCATCCTAATTACTTCACCTTAAATTGACATCTGCAAAGATTCTAATCCAAATAAGGTCTTACTCACAGGTATTGGTAATTAGGATATGAATAAATCTTTTTGGATGTGACAATTCAACCCATAACACCTGGTGAGGTAAACACCTGGATTTTTTAATTATTTTATTGTTAACCCAAAATTATACTTCATCTTCACATAGTAATCAATTTCCTCTTGACAAAGTAGCTGTACATTTCTTATTTGATTATGATGCCATATGTTTTGTTATATTTTATAGACAGGCATACATCATCTAAAGTGCTCATAAAAATTGACAAACATTTCAGAGGTTAAAACTGCAAATTTAAATGGAAGTTTAAAAAATTCTCTATGGTCACACTGAAATCACAATATGATTATAACATTATTTTAATCTTTTGTGTTACTGGTATTTTCATTTCCTAGTAGATCTTATGACAGGAAGAGAATGAACAGCTATGTGATAAGAACTTGTCCAAAGAGAGTTCTCACCTTCATCTTGGCTCCTAGAAGGTGACCTCTAAATGCATGGAATTTCCTGAGCTATGAGAGTGTCTTTATTATTTATGATGAACCCCTTGGTCCAATCTGATGGTAATTTATGCTAACAAGATGATGGCTTGGGATGGGTCAAGCCACACTTAATGGTCACAGGATAAGGGCTAGCCAAGCCATGCCAGAAAGACAAACCATGTGCTAACAGGGTGGAGAATTTCGTTTCATGAAATCAGTCAATCTCCAGACCAAGTTTAAACTCTTGAGCAACTAATCAATCAATCATGCCTACATAATGAAACCCCAATAAAAACTATGGACACCTAGGCTTGAGTGAGCTTCCCTGGTTGGCAATATTCTGTGTGTATTCTTATACATCAAAGTCAGGAGTAGGTAACATTACCCAAGTCTACACATGAGAAGGGCAACTGGAAGCTCTATGTTTCAGCCCCTCCCAGCTTTTTCCCTGTGGATCTCTTCCTTTGGTTGATTCTAACTGGTTTCCTCTCCCTGTAATAAATGTGACTGTGACTATATTAGATTTCATTGAGTTCTGTGAGTCTTCCCAGTGAGTTTTTGAACTTTGATAGAGAAACTTCTGAAGTCTCCATTAGTGTCAGACCTCTTGGGAAAAACTTGGCAGTCTTGAGACTGTGCACTTAGCCTTGGAGTTTGACTAATTCCAAGTAAGAGCTCACAAAACAAATTCAATTTGCTGTACTAAATTATTCATAGAAATTGTATACTAGAGTAAAATGGCAATTTCTAAGGTGTCAATGGAAGTCAAAACTAGGGCACAAATTTCCTTAAATGACTGCAGCATGTATACCAAAATAAAATGTATTTTATAAGGCTGTGGGGTCCTATTAAATAAGTTAAATGTGTTTAATAAGATATTGGCACAATAAAACAACCTATTTAACAGGTTTTTGGTGTGTTTTGGTAAATTTGCCATAACAGGGCTTGGAATTTCCTAAAGCGTAATGATCAGAATCATCATCAGGGATATTTAAATTTTAAATTTCTTATTAAATGCAGACTCTTCATGGGAATATGTTTTGTGTTGATGTAAAGTTTGGCCACAGACTTTAAGAATTCAAGCCTCATTTAGAAACTGAGAATTGGTTATTTCTATAACATACACATAAACTTACCAGGTTGAATATTTGAATAGGAAATTTATTTTTTAATAAATAGAAAGATGATTTCATAGACTTCAACACATTAGTTTCATTTGTTATGATCCAGTAATAAAACTGCAAACCATTAATTTTCTACACTATTAAAATATTTTTCAATAAAATATTAACAGTGATGTAAATGCATTTTGACAATTAAAGACTTTTGTATGACTTCTGCCAAGAGTCCCAAATGAAAAAAAAAAAAAAAAAAGGCAATTTTGTACATACTGCCTTTTAGTTCTTTTTCCAAAACTCCTGTGTTTTGAAAGATAACACTTTCAGCAAATGGCAACCTCATAGTTTCCTTAAAACTGCAGCATGAAAGTGAGTAGTCACATGCTATAATAGGGAATATTTCAGGACAATACTTAATTTGTAACACTATTCTGAATTAATTCATAATCAATTATTTTTATTATTTTATTACCATTAATCTGTGAAAAGAAATTTACAAATGTTCCATTACATATTTTAAAAGATCTGCTAAAGAAGAATCATATCAAGAACCAGAAAGTCTTTGGTCTCTTTGATTCACTTCATAATGAGAGTTGGCTTTGAGATATTTGCTGGATTTAGAATGGTCTACAACATTCCTTCCTCTTATGCTTTGTTTAGCAGAGGTAAGCAGGTGTGAAATCATAATTAACCTTAGTTTTTGATATTTTCTCTAATCTTGGGAAGTCTATAAGAATAGCATTTCTTCTCTGTAATGTTATCTTTTTTCCTATGAATGTGATAAAAAGTTTTTGAATCATAGGAACTTCTGAATACACAAGGTAGATCAAAAAGTACAAATCTCCCTTGTTAATTAAGCTCAAATGACAAGAAGGGGGATAAAAGAAAGTTATAAACTCAGAAGATCAACGAGTCTAGGATAAGACAGTAAAGGAGACAAAGATGTAAATACATTTTCTTTTTTTTTTATGATATAAAAGTGAGTGAATGATTTGCCCAATGAAAGCATTTAAGCTACTTTGTATTATGTTCTCTGACCTCAAGACTGCCTGAGGAGGACTAAGGAATTTATAGGAATAAACCAAGATAAAGTAGAGTTTTGCTGAAGTCGTTACATTCCAAACAAAGCATCTATACTTGGTTGATTATTTTTGTTTGTTTGTTTTCTGAATAACCTGTAATTAATAAATAAACCATATCCATGGAAGCACTTGCACTAGAGAATGGAAACAAGTCATAAACCTGAAGGCGATGCATGAATACATGATTAAAATACACATAAAAGTAGAAGATATCCGAGAATCCATGGTTTCTCTAAGCTGAGTTGGTCTGTAATACTCAGGCTTATCTCCCATAACCATGTACTCCAAAGTTATGAACAATTGTGGCACATCAGAGGCTGAAACCAGGAGTGATGAGATCTTCATTATGTTATGCTGCTTTGGCACCATTTGCCTAAAATCTGAATAAATGTGAAATCAAACAAAGCCTATTGTGTTTATTCGTGTGTGTGTTTTTTTTATCAATTTGAACATAAAACTACTGCAGCTAGTTGAGCAGAATATACACTATGACTGATAACCTGCTCAGCAGAGGAAGATGCAACATGTAGGCTGGCAGAAAAAGAAGAAGGGAGAAATTATTTTATTTGCTACAAGAAAACGGAAGGCTCAAGACTGTTGTCATAAGACGCATGGAAGGCAGATAAAGTAGTATTGAATGGTAGAACTAAAAATAGAAAGATGGAACAAAATGTATGTGCAAAGAAGTTCGTTCCTCAGTTGTCCTATTTTACCCTGCATATAGCAAGGCAACTGCTCCTTCCTTTATGTTCTCTTTTCCATGTTGGAACTCAGGGCTGCTATTCTGAGGAAATGAAACCAGTGAGTACCTACACATAGGGACCTCAGGCACCATGAGGCCACAGATGTGACTGAGAACTTAAAATAAGTAATTCAATTAAAAAGCTGTCTAGTGAGCAGAAAAATTCCCTCACCACCTACATCTACTTGCTCCAGAACTCATGCAGCCAGAGTTTACATCCTCTGCTCCTACTTCCATCATATCTAGGAGAACATCAGAAGATTCATTCAATAGAAACAAAGCTGGTTAGCAATTCATTCATGAACGAAGAACATTTGACTCATCGAAGTCCACTAGTTGACGATTTTCATCCTTACTCATATAGCTTACAGTGAGTTCATTCTGCAATATGAATGAACTACTTTGGTTGCCCACAGATTTGACTAAGAGTTAAAACATGTCAGGCAAACCAAAAGAGCATGCAAAATGTTGAGAGCATTGGAGGAAACTGAATTAAACACAGTTAAAATGTTTAATGCAGAAACATTTTTCAAAACAAGACAAAATTGTAATTAATTGATATTCTCTATTAAGAAAGGGAAGTTATTCCACCCATAAAACCAAACAGGATCTAAAAAAGCATACCAGAAAAAATGAACAATAATAATAGCTTTGACATTAGAAATGTCATTAGAAATGACATTAGAAATATTCCAGATTGGAGCAATTAGAAATATTCCAGATTGGCACCGGTAGGGATTTCCATGATTAGTGACTGGAAATGATAACTTATCTGATGGATTCACCTGTAGAAAAAACTACTAGGAGGTGTTTAATAACTCTGTATGTGATAATTAAGAAACTGAAAATGAATATGAAAAAATAACAATAATTAACATCGGGAAAAAGGTATAAAAAATAGAAACACTCATAAGCACATTAGTCATACATATTTGTTAAATTAATTTTAACATCTGTTTTGCACAGAAGAAACCTAGAACTACATTTTCTAGAATCTCCTTACCCATATTAAGAGAAATTAGAGGTCTTGATGACAGGACCCAGTTGACGTCTACCCGCTTTCCAGTGAGGGACAAGACAATCACCTGTCCTGGTACCATAGTTTGAAATAGTCAGAGGGAAGCTTTCCAGAGGTGTTTGAGATTTGCAGTGGCTTTAGTGAGAGCCCTTGAAAACTAGTCACTTCCACATTGCAAGACAAGATATTCTGGACCTACTTGCCTAACTATTGATCCCTAGGCTAGCAATTGTGTAAGTCTCTGAATCCCGGTATTAAACCATTCCTATGGAAAATGTAGACTGGGTTCTGTTTTCCTGACCAAATACAAGATATTTATAAAAGGTGGACTTATATATGAGATGAAACTGCTAAAAGTGTTGTACCTGAGGGAGAGAGATTATCAAGTACAGGACTGCTCTCTGTTATTTAATAACAACAGATAATTTTTGGAGAATTTTTTGACTTGTTAAGCTATGTGCATGTATCATTATTTATCAGTATTGACTGAAAGAATGGATGAACTTTGACCTGATAAGATTTTGGGGTTCGAAGTCAAGTAGTTACATTGTTTCGGGATTATATATTACTCTCCTATAGAAATGAGCACGAATAATAAGAGTTTTCAATGAAAGATCCACATGTCTTTTGAGAACAGTAGATTAAAGTTTACACTCAAACTTGCCTCAAGGGTCGAATCCAAACATTTGTCTGAAAAAATATTGTTTGTGTAATTTCCATTATTTTTTGAAAGCACAATGTTCTTAATATGTGATGTGTTTAGAAACAAATATTCCTTTTTGTAAAAGAGCACCAAAAATATATCCCCTCAAGATGGTAGGCATTAGCAAATGCGATGGGAAAATTCTGCTCCAGCTTCTAGGGAATTAAAGAAAAAAAGCCACAGCAACTAATGACTGAAGCCTCAGCTATACAAATAAGGGAAGACAAGCCCTTAGAACTTGCGGGGTTATTTGCATGCAGCTTATGTTGTAATTCTTAGCAATACATTTTATTCTTTGCACTCTCCAATGGTAGTAAATTTTATTCCTGCTGACAGCAAAAGTAATTGCTTTGAACATTATAACATGAATTGTTGAAAAAGTTTAACAAGGTTTTCTTACCCCATTTCTGCAGTCTCTGCATTTCTCTTTACATAAATAAAAGGAGAAAGGCAGAAACAACCCTGATAGTTGAAAAATGAGATATCGGAATGGGCAGTATTGCTCTTTTATATGAGGATAAATTCCATCATTTTCCTCTTATTTTGCATTATGAGAAATTTAAGCAAGTTTTATAAAAAGTATATAGATCACCCTTTAGTCACTAATCCACCCCATTTTGAAAGTCTGCTCTGGAGTATTAAAATTATGTATAAACCCACTACAAAAATACAAAGAACAAACTAACAACATCCAATGACTGTAAGAGTAACAACTTCCATCTCCGTCCGATTTCCATTACATGCATCCTTCCTTTCTTTACACCTCTGACACTTGCCTTCCACTTGTAGCATCAGACATATTTTGATCTCTAAACTGAATCTTGACTTGATTGACATTAATTTTGTGAGTCCAAAACCAATGCCCTGAGACATAGTATTTAGCTATTTCATCTGCTTCTGGGACTCTGTAATTTTTTTACTATTAACAGGGACTTCCTTCACCAGTTCCTCCTGGGTCACTAACTCCTATACTTCCAGGTTCAGGTCACGTCAGGTTTTCCAACAAACAGTCCTTGATCTTCCTTCTCACTGAGTTAAGTGGTCTTCTATTATCCTCTATCTTTAATATGCTATGGAATGTACGTGTTTGTGCTATGGAAGTTATATCATAATTGTTTACTTCCCTGAATACAATTCTGTGAAATATTTAAAGGCAAGGACCATTGTATTTTTCTTTGTGTTTCCAATACCTAGAAAACACATTATAGCACATTATAGCAAGAAGAGTGTATGTTGAAAAAAAAATATACAGTTGGTGAATTTCTCTGCCAGTTCAGTAAAGGGACATGGGGGTGGGGATAGAGAATGCCTTCCATGGTTGAAGGGCACACTTGACCTTGTGTTTCCCCAGCCTTGTGGCTCTTATAAAGGCTTTCTATAAAGGCATGAGAAAATCTCAAAGAGTTTGGTCAGAGATCATCATGTTATGTTCCTTCTCCTTCAGTGCTCTTTAATTTGAGTTTGAAATCTTTTAGGCATTTTTATACACATTTATTTAATTTTGCTCAATGAATTTTGTGGAAATAATGTTAGAATAATAATACTAGAGAAGTGCAATAAAATATTCTACACTAAAGAAAGAACTGTCTTTTAAAAGGTGAAGTTTTGCTTTGCCAAGTGAAATTGGAAAACTTTCACCTAGGATATAAAGGTCATCAAGTGTGTTTTCTTGATTTATTGATGCTTGAAGGAAGTAAGCCTTTAGAATGTGCTAGATTTTAGCATTTTGTGTAATTCCTAAAAAGCTTCATTGATAGGTATTTTTTGCTCCTTCCTCTCACAGCATTGAAGTCAAACCCTACTAGCTAATTTGCAACTGAGGACAAATATTGAAAATAAGTGTGTTCAATGCTGTAATCAATTAATTTTCTAATGTCACAAAAAATTCCCTTAGAAAGAAGTTTGTACCTGAAGGAATGGGAAATACTACATTTATAACTAGAGTAAAATTTTAAACAATAAATATATCAGTACAGTGCCTAAACCCTTAAAAGTTTTCCTATTGTTCTTTACTTTCTTAACCTCTCGAAGTTCTGCCATATTTTCAAATTTCAGTTGTCTTTCATCAGAATTCTGGTATTTCACAGACCTTTGTCCTCTGCCAAACTCCACTTCTACCAGCCCAATCTAGATGAGTTTTCCTGAATATACATCAATAAAGATTACTAACTTGTTCTCTTAAATAGCAAGAGACTATGTATCCCAAATCAATGGTACAATAATTTATACATAATAAGCACTCACGAAACAATTATTGATGCATCAAATATTGCAATTTGTATAAATTAAGTATAGAACTCAGACACAGCCAATATTCCAAATCTGACGTGAAAATAGAGTGTGTGAAAGGAATTTTGATCCCTTTCTTATAGATATGATGTTTCCATTAACAATGCCTAAAATATTCCATTAAATTAAGCTGATAGGAGTCACACTGTTGGCTTCCACTGAGTATACTATTGATTAAATCTTTAACTTCAATTTGTGTTCTTTTTTCTTTTCCCACATATGGTGTTGCTAAGATTTATCTAGTGATATTTATACTTTCACAGTGGTATGCTTGGGGATCAAAGTTCAGGAACAACTTCTGTCTCTAAAATGGCTTGAGGGAATTAAAATTCTTTGGATCCTAACTCTGTCTTTTATTGTATTCACTGTCCCCTCTGCTTTGTCCTTGTCATGACTTAACTGTCACACCCCTTATATCTTCCTTGTGATTATTGATGAACAGTTGAAATGGACAGGTCTAAGGAGAGAACCTTGCGTCCTTGCATGCAACACCTCCAGCTAGCTGACATCTTCCTCTGTGACAGGATAATAAATTAGACAGTTCAATCAAGGGTGTCTGGCATGCTTTCACCGAAACACTGTTCAGATAAATAAGGAGACATCGCATAATCTGAAGAGATGTCTTAGGACCCTGCCTGTGCCTGAGAGTGTTTGTAGATGGGATCGATGCCTTTGAAATGACTGCGCATGAGACCTAGCAATCTCTGCACTCACAATTCTGAGGCCAGTCTGACTGATGGTGTGTGGATGCATCCTTTATGCCTCCTCTCAGAAATGACCTTTTTGGGGAGTCTTTCGTAGCAACTCCCTACTAAAAAGACTTGGTTATGTGTCACACCTATGTACTCCCATAAGACACTCTCTTAATATAGGAGGTCCCAATGTTTTATTATAATATCATGTTTGTACTGTCTACATTTCCTGCTTCAATGTGAACTCCATGAGAAAAGACCTTTACTTCTCTTGCCCAACGATTACATTTCCAGTTGCTGGAACTATGACTCTATATAGTCAATATAGGGAAAGTGACATCGCAGATTCATTCACTCTAACCCAAGATGGATAACAGAAAGTGTGGCTTCTCTTTTCTTTATGACTGATCTGGTTTTCCTTAAGAGCTGCTATTCCACTGGTCTCCAGCCAGATTTAATCATGCATTTGAAGAATTTCTCAATCAAGAGAGACTTAAGTATATGTTCTCAGTCTGTTTAGTGTCCAGTGCTCTATTATGGCTGGTTTGAATAGGGTCTTTCAAATGAAACGTTGTCTTCATTCTGCACACATTACATTCTACCGTGGCCTGACTACAATGGTTGCCAGGTGTGTAAAGCGTTTGAGTACTTATTGGCACTTGAGAAAAGGCAGTCTTCTGAACCATAAAGGTGACTTTTGGTTCTCATCATTCTCAGGGGAGTGGCTGATCTGATACACTGCCTATACCGTTAACGTAGGGTGTATCCTAAATGGCCTGGGACTGATATGCTTGTTCCTAAAGCCAGTGGTCTCAGCTATTTGCTCTTAGTCTCATAAGCCTTGTTGATGACGTTCTCTTTGTCATGACCCCAAGCCTCTTACAATTTACCAGTCTTCTTAGAAACCTGTGTACTTTTACTTGAATATTCAAGTACCCTTAGGTTTTCTGAAAACCACAGTGAACCCAGGGCACTTCCTGAGGCTCCTCTATCTATCTCCAACACCTAGTACTCTATCATGCTATTTTGCCTTATTTTCACATTAGACTCTGGCAATTTTTTCCTTTGAATTTCCATGAAACATGACTCCAGCTGTTCCCTCCCTAATATCTTTGAGCCAGCTTCCTATACACACTCATCTGGATGTTTCAAATGAGTCCTCTCCTGATGTGTCTGTATTTTGCACTACAAAATAATGCTTCACTTTATTTCTCTTCCCATCATCTTTCTACGACTTTCTATCCTGGGTATATAATAACATTGCTACCTAGTGTCTTTAGCTTGCTATTAACATATTAACTTAAGCAAATCTTTCTCTTCTTCTCCCATCTGATAAAACTTGATTTTCAATGCTGCCATCTTGTTGAAAAGGTCAGAGATTTCTTCCCTGACCCTCAAAACTGAACAATGAGAACTAATTTGAATCAGATGATCTTTCTCCTCTCATCTGGAGAAAAATCAACCTAAAGCCTCAGCCTCAGAAATAGGGCATCAGGGGGAAAAAAAAATAAATGTAATTAAAGAAGAAAGTGAAACTGCATTGAATAATAACGTCCATTAAAATGAATGGATAAGTAAATAATGAGTTTTGAAGCTCACGTCACCTCCTCTGGGAAGGCCTCTATACATTCTAAAATAGAAGTAGTACTTTCTCTTGTGTGCTTCACCATCCTACTAATCCAAACGTCTGTTGGAGGGCATATCCCCTGGTGGTATTGGCGTATATATCTATCTCCTCCACTAAACTGCAATGTACTGGATGATAGGAAACTCATTTAATTTATATTTGATTACCTAGAAGAAGCACAGTGCTTCACACATATAGTCATAATTGATACGTATTTTACAATGAATGTGCAAATTTAAATGATTAAAGGCTTTTTTTTTTCCTGATTTGGTCATGGTAATAGAACATTTTACTTCCAAAAACATTTGGCCAGTTAAATAAACTGACACATTAGACATCTGGACATGCAGAGCTCAAAGCAACAAAATTAAATTGAAATGATAACTTAAATTAAGTGGAATTTTCTTCTTGGGAGATCAGTCAGGTAAATTTTTCTTTCTTTCTTTTTGGTGGTCAGGGAAGGGTTCTTTCTCTGCCTACCATTCTTTGGCATACATTCTTTATATACAAAAAAAAAAAAAAAAAAGTAACTCTTCCTACTCAAGGCATAATGGTGGAGTGTTGTCAAAACCCAACCCTAGAGACCAAGGGTATTATCTGCACCAAACACGTGCTCAGGCTGCCAATTTACAGCTGAAGGGCAACACTCAATTATAGCAGAAAAGCATATCTCTAAGTGAGCTGAAGCCAATCAGCCACTTTAAAGTCACTCACAGACAATTTATTGGCATCCAATTCAGGAAATACAGCGATGTTACCAAGATCCAATTGCCCAGAACGGTGGTGAATCTTCATGTAGCTCAGCTCCAAATGACAGATTCATGCTCTTGGAAGCTGTGCTAAGAGGGAATTAGAATGTACTGCCTGCACGACGTACAGAACACTCAGTCCCGTGGCTGGAAATTCATGGACGTATGAATTCAGCTGATACTATTTACAGATAAGAAACATGTATTTTTCTGCTTTACCCACTCTGTGATGTTCCAAGTAGAACATGTAGTATCAAGTGATCTCCACACTCTCAAAATAGAGATATGAAAGAAAGAGGGATTATAGTTTTCATTTTATTTCACTCTTCCTGGTGGTATCTTCAGGGGATTAAGGAGTGACTGACGTTGATACACTGAAACAACTAGTTTAGATGAAATGATTCTTGAGACAGAAAAATGAGTGAGGCATCCTGAGGACTGTGAAAAATACTGATGATACTGTGCTCTGAGTTTAGATTATTTTCTTTCCTAATAGATTTCATATACACTTGAATTATACAGGAGAGAGCAAAGCTATGTGAATTCTGTAGTCAATGTCACATTTTGCTTGTCAAACTGGATTTTTTACGAATATATTTCTTACTTGGAAGTAGAATAAAAAAGGAAGACATATACACTACAGGTTCATCTCCTAGACTGTGTCTACCTATATTGAAAGCATTCACTACTTTTTCGATAAATGAAATATATTTTTAAATCCCTCATTTGGCTATTATACTGCACAGTGAGTCTCTCAACACAAACTGCTTTTGGAAGAAGGTGACAGGTTCACTGCATCGAGAGTGTCACCACACAGGGCAACTTAAGTCCAGCTTCATAACCTTGATAAAAATGAACAGTGCAGAAACTCTGTGTCCTCAGGTCCTCGCAAAGGACCTTGTGAACTTAGTTAATACTTATAAATATTTCCTGAATTAAATTGTGAACAAAATGATAAAAGTCCAGTAAATCAAAGTTGCAATTTGTCCCCCTGTACCCCCCAAAAAAAAAAGAAAGAGCAATTATTGTTGTCAAGAATTTAGAGTATCTCTTAAAGGAGGCTACTTCATGCATTTACCCATCTACTATTGTTCAAAATATTTTTTAATTAAATAACCACTTGCAAAATGAGTTTTCTTAAATGAGACATATTATTCTAAATGAAGAAGGTTATACTTATGTCCACAAATTGGTTAAGTTTTTGGTACCTAACTCACTGTGATGTGACCTCAATTGCACAGTTTAATATCCATATGATAGATCTCCTCAAAAAACCATCATACCGTGTCTTAACAATTCAGTTGAATAATAAAATGTCCATTAGGCTGATACATTGTCTTTATCATTTTTGCACTACAAAAAAATGAGCTTCCTGAAATAATTAGTTTAAGCTCATTTTATCAGATAATGAGAATTACATAATCTAGCATGGTTCCATTTTTATTTAGGTTTCCAGAATGCGATGAACTAAATTTAATGGCCATGCCTGATAACTACTTAAACATTGTTATATTTTCTTCATGTTCTTTGATATGATTATTTTTCTATCTAATATCCTCCTAATAAACTTAGAGTCCTAGGGTATATATTTTAAGTATGCAGGGAGGAGTCAGTTAGATGTTGATAGAAAATTGTTTTAGTATGAGGACAGGAAATCAGTATCCTTAAATAGATACATAATCCTTGCAGGAAGTCTTAGTGGTTGGGATCAAGGAGAGATCATTTATATAGACCATATAGTACAGAAATCCAAGCTTCCTACCTGATTGATGTGTGGACTTTCTAAGTATTATGTCAAAGATATTCTCCTTGGCAAAGTATTTGTGAAGACATCTAAGTAACCCAAGGGGAACTGTGAGGCACACAATTTAAATAAGTAATATGGCAAGAAATCAAAAGTTTTTGCTAGTCATGTCCCTATATGGCTCACTTTGTCCTATTACTGAAACATGTATCATCTAAAGAAAGATATTTGAAATAATCAGAGGTGGAAATTGCCAAAATCTCACCACATTTAGATTAATAAAAAGGGAATTAAACAAACAAACAAAAAATTACCAACATATATGACCTATATGTATAAAATTAATTGAAATTAAGATATTTTTCTCTTCTTCAAAAAGTAGACATTGGATGCCATAGGAAATTCACTTATTTAGTTATATGTTAATATTGAAAATTATATGTAAGGAATGTTACTTTGGTAACATGTATAAAAAAATGTCAGACTATGAAATTTTGATATTTCTTCAGATTTTTAATTATAAAGCTTTTCTGTATATCGTTTGCATATGCTTGTTTTAAACAGTAAAATATAATTTTATACAAACATATTAGGTAACACATTTTCCTTTTTAATAAGAAATTAATATAAGCTACAGTTACTGCTATGCAAAAGTTAGTGTCAAATGAGGTTGCTGGATGCATAGCAATTTGGAGTTCCACTCGTATACGGTGGACAGAGTTAAAAGTCTAAGTCAAATTTCTGTAAGAGAAGGCAGTTTGGAAAAACTAATGTGTATTTGATTCTGTGGATAAGATAATGTGCTGTGGAGTCTTATACTATCCAAAAAAGTATCATAAAAGTATTTATGCTGATTTATTATGCAAGAATCAAAGAATGAGACCTATATGTAGAAAGAAAACTAAGAAGGAAATGAACACTGTATTACATTTTCTTAAGCAAAGTCCTCTTTTTCAGGTTATTCTGTCACCATAATAAGGTCTGTAAAATCCAACTCCTTAGAACCAAAAACCAAACAAATAAAAAGTATTCTTCATTGGCATGTTAAGACAATGGGTGGAGCAATTAACAAACTTAGATTTTACACAAATATTATTTTATAATTAATTGCAATATTCAGATGCTATGTGCCACCTTACCGGAAATCAAATGATAACCCCAATACTTTCTGTGTATGGAAATACACAAAATGAGTAGCAGTCAAATGCTTTATAGCCACATGCCACGGCTTGGAGTCAGTGGTGATTTTTGTACTGATTGATGGATATTGAATTTTTATCCCCATATTTGAGATGCTTTACAAATATCACCAGTGATTTTGGATTGTGAAATTTACCTATCTTTCCCTTAATGACTTTAATTCATTTCTAAAAATTAATGTCTATTAACAATTGACTCCTACCTTCCTTACTCCACACATTTTACACTAAACCCACTGAATATATGACTGGTATTTTTGCCTCTGTAGCTTTGCATGTTCTCTTTAAAATATATGGTTCCCCTCTCCACACCACAATCCTACTTGTTTCAAATGCTATTTATTTTACACAAAAAAGTTCTGGCTTTAAGATTGGCACCTACCAAACCATATGTCCACATTCCATTAGTGCTTTGTGTATCTATGTTCGCTTGCACCATATTTTGCTGTAATTGTTTGCTGCTATTGTTTCAGAAATGAATATTCCCTAATAGAATGTGACTTCGTCAAGAGTAGAGAATGAATCTCTTTATCGTCTCATTTCTAGCAAACGGCATAACATGTTTATACATTTGGATACAAAAGACATTACTATTAACTCGAGAGGTCCGGAAAGATTTCATGGTGGAAGTAATGATTTAACTGTTCTTAAAATATAAGGATGAATATAATTTGGATTGGAAAACACGAGATGCCAAGGCATACTAGACAGAGAAAATAACGTAAACCACTGGTTTTCACTGTATGTTCCACTGATCCTAGTGTGAGCCCCAAGATTACTCCAGGAAGTTTGCAAAGTGAGGCTTATTTTCATAATAATACTAAGCTGTTATGCCTTTTTCATTGTGTTGACACTTGACATTACGGTGCAAAAGCAACGGCTGATAAAAACAGCTAGTGGTGTAGCACAAATCAAGGCAGTAGCACCAAAATATACTCATTGTCACTATATGCTTCACTGCCACACAGTTAAAACTAAAACACAACTAAGGGAGGACTTACAAAAGACTTGAACAAAACACTGAAAAATAAAAATTATACTCTAGTCCTGAGTATATATATATATTTAAAATTTTTATGACAAAATTGGAAATAAATAGAAATCATTTCTATTGCATAATAAAGTTCATTTTCTTTATTTACAATGAAAGCACATATATGGTAGTTTGAGTTGTGAGCTGAACTAAACATTTTGTTCAAGAAACTCCATTTTTGTTTGGAAGAATGATAGACACAAACTATGGTCTGGGTAATTATAACAGATTTTCTCAAAAATTAATGAAGTACTCCGGAAATATGCATTTAAAAGTTATCAGTATATAAACGGTATTTAACACAATGGGGTAGATGATACTACTTCAAGAGTGAAAACAGAGAAGAAAGGTCAAAGACTGAAATCTGAGGCTCTCCAAGATTGAATACTAACTAACATCAAAGAAAATTAACACTGTGTTGCAAATAATAAAGTCCATGCTTCCAAGCAAAAACTAAAATTTTGGAAAACTTGTAACTGCCACCATGAGTTTGACATTTTCCAACACTTAAAGATAATGTTGATAATATTAATGTGTGAATCTTTTAAATATTTCTAAAGAAATATACCAACATTTGTAAGAACTTCAGTTTAGTGAACCAATATTTTTCAAATAACCAATGCCTTGTGGCACAAAAGAATGGGAGGGCATAAGACCCATTCAAACTGTGAGAGAAACCAATAGATGTTAATATAACAGACTTTAAAAAAATCAATAATATTTAGATATCACTTTATAAATTGCAAAGTTTTGGTATAGTATCAAAGAATATTCAAAATTACTGAAAAACTGTTAAAATGGTCCTTGTTTTTCCAATACCCCTCTGTGTGATGCCTGATTTATATTATGTATTTTCATCAGAACAACATATTATACAGCAGATTGAATTCTGTAGCAGATATTCGTTTTCAGCTGTCTTCTCTGAAGACAAACATTAAATAAATTTTCAGAAATGTAAAATGATGCTTTTCTGCTTGCTAATGTTTTGGTTGTTTGGGAAAATATTTTCATGAATGTATGTTATATAAAATTTAATAGATTTATCATCATGTTTAAAAATATTAGTAAAAATAACAATTTAAAATTTTTAATTTCTAACATGATCCTAATAGACATCCTACATAAGCAAATGTTGTTTTGGGGTCCTCAGTGATTTTTAAGAAGATATATGTCCCCTGAGACCAAAATTATTAAGAATGGTAGGAACAAAAAAAGCCAAGAAGAATGCAAACTACAGAAGGTGTGCTCTGGAACAGTAAGATTCATTTGGCTTAGAGCACCGACTATGTGAACAGAGTCAGCACAGGAGAAGACTACGATATTGTTGGGCCAAATTATAATGGAATCTAAATGCAAGGCTGTAAGTATTGGGACCACATTAGGAAATGTAATAAGGCATTCACATCTTGACCTTCACAAAAATCAGTGACACGTTATATTGTTCTCAGAAGTAGATAATGTATTGTGGCCTCAGCATATTTGGTGAACAGTATTCATTTGCATAATAGAAAATTAATAGCTTTAAATAATGTATATAATGAAAAGTATGGACAAAGTGAAGAGAATCATCTATATAAACTGTATATGAGAAAACTGCTGAACAACTACTAAGGTGATGTGAGAATCCATGCTTGTTACAGACATTTTTACTTTAGATTACAGAACAAGCATCTTTCCTAAACCCTCTTCCCTCCTTAAAAGCTGTGATGTGCCCCACTGTGCTTGGCTGTTATACAGTTGTCTATGTCCTGATCACATTTTTCTGCCCATACGTTAAACATTGCTAAGATATTAAAAATTAAAAGAGAAAAAAATGTGTCTATTAAATATAGCATAGATTTTAAAATTTATTTTTATACAACTTTTGAGTGTTTGTTTACTTTTAAAATTGATACCTAATTTTTTGGCTTTAAATTTGCTCTATTTACATTCATTTCTTAAAAAAAAAAAGTAGTTTTCCAAGAGCCTCTTGATATTTAAGATATATTCAGATATCTATTATACATGTATTTTTCCTTTGAAAATAGAGCTTGTTATTATTCTGTTAAAATAACACACATAAATAACATATCAGCTAAAACTTGAATTAAAGTTTAATATTCCTGCAATATCAATTTTTTTAGAAAGTGCTAAATGGGTGAGGTTCTAAAAAACAAGGAGTAATCAGGAAGAGGATATTTAGTTCCACCAGAAATTGTTAATTTAATGTGAAAATAGCAACTGATATTATTTGACTACAGACACACACACACACACACACACACACACACACCATATTTAAATTGTCCTTTTTGCTGTTATTTGCACCATCTTATTCACTTAAATTCCATTTTTCACATCAGAACAACTGAGTGGTGATAACTTTACTCTTCGTGAACCATGCAGCTCAGTTACTAGGTATTCTGAAGAGTCTGTCATCTCGTCAAAGAATAATAGTAGGACATAATAAAATAGAGATTCTCCTCTCAGTCTGTTGGGAGTGGAGGCTCACATAATCTTTTATCCTGCGTGCAAATTAATAGAATATTTTGGTTTTATTCTGAGATTAGAAAAAGATAAGAAAATGTACCATGCACATGTTGCTAGTGTTGCTAGAGATGTGATGGAGAATATTCTTTGGAAAGATGGTTTCCCAGAGACCAAGTTTCAGAAGGTTTAGATAAAAGAGTGTACGTGTGTGTGTGTGTGTGTGTGTGTGTGTGTGTGTGTGTGTGTGTGTGTGTGTGGTATGTTTATGAGTGCACTTGCGTGCTCACTGGAGGTTGGGTACAAATGCATGGCAGAACTCAATGGAGATCTAAACCTCTTTTCTTATGATGATAAAATGTAAGTTATCTGACTCAAATTTCCATTCCTAGTTACAGATTGTGATACAAGAAACCAAAAATAGCAAGAATGGGGCTAGAACAAGTCTCCAGGGGAACTGTTCTATAGCCATTTATTATTATTCTTATAGAGAGCTTTCAGTTTTGTTGTGTCACTATAATACTCTACTATCTAGGCTCTGAAGAAAGTCTTACATTAGGAGAGAAAATGTAAGAGATTTACCTTCCTTTTGGCTCCCATTTCCTGGTTTTCAAGGGAATAAATTATCTACATATGTAAACATATCTAAGAAAATATTGTCCTGAAAGTAAATATAACATGATGCTCTTGCAAAGACAGAAATCTCCCCCCGCCCCAACGTTTAATTTAAGTCAGGAGCGGCAGCTCAAAAAATCTTTGTGTCTGAGTTAAAATTAGTAAAACTTTCTGATACAATTATAGTTCAAAAGCAGAAAATCTATTTTACTCCTTTTAAATATTATAGTGTTTTTCCCCAAAAAACTATTTCTGCAGCTTCATGCCTAAATTAAGTCATTTAATATGGTGACCATTTTTCAGTGACAAAATGCCCAAGAGGTAAACTGTTGGCATGAGAGGGAAGGTGGTGAAGACATAATTTAATTTAATATTTTCCTTATACTAAAGAAAATTAGGTAAAGATTAAAATAAGGAAAAATAAAAGGGCATGCATTTAAGATTTAAAAATAAATAAGCATTCATTTTCTATCACTTACTGAAAGTTTCATTTTGGGAAACAATCATTTTTTTCTGTTTCCATGTCATAAGCTGAGCAGCGGAACACATGATATTGATATCCTTCATATAGATTAGTCTCTGATGTCTTATGTGGTTCATGCAATTTACACTTTAATCATGACGACTGGTAGCTGAGAAGTGACTAGACAGCAACATTATTTCTGTACATAGCACCCTTGGCACATGTAAAAGTTATATAGAAGGAAATAAAATTTAACCTCTACTTGGACCCAATTCTCCCCTTAAGCTCAGCATATACAATGAAAGAAAGGAATGGATGAGACTTTGTCATATTCCCCATATACATAGAAGCCTCTCACTAGAATATTTTTTACTACAGCATTAAGTATTTCAGCATGATATCTGGTATGTCATATACACACATATATTTATACACACATACACACACATTTTGGTGAAACTGTCAGAGAGAATAATGAACATATTCAATGATGTATGTCATGCATGTGTTCCTTGTTTTATGTTACTGATTTCTGCCTCATATAAACTTGTTTTCATCAAAGTTTTTTCTAGCAGCTGCTGTAATACCTTGATTAGGGCAAATGACTGAATGAATAGATGAAAGAAATAAAATGGCATGATATGAAATGGAATATTGGGTAGCAATTAAATAATAATGTTTTTGAGAATTTTATGACATGAAAACTATTTGTTTAAATAATAAATACAGAAAATAAATAAAAAATACAACACCAATAATAAGAACAGAAACAACAAACATATTACCTAAAATTTATGTAGTGTCATTCAGCATCAAGCACAGGTATAAGTATATAATATACACTGACTCATATAATTATCTCAGTTCTATACTGAAACAGAAATAATTGTATTAGCTTGCTTATTTCACAAAAATAATAACATACAAATGTGTGATTTAAATGTGAGTTGTTTGGTTACAAAGTTTGCCTTGTAGATTTTCATAAGAAATTTTGGATTTTATTCTGAACAAGAAAGAAAGCCATTGGTGGGATTTGAACAGAAAAGTGATATGCACTGACATGCTTTAGAAAATATCAGACCTGGTATCAGGAGTGCAGTTGGGTGATGGCACAAGGGTCCAATAAAGAATACCCAGTTTGATGGCCCAGAAGTGAGGGATTGTTGTGGTTTGGATTACAGTGTTAGCAAAGGAGGCAGTGAGCAGTAATGAAACTCTGAATATATTTTGAATGCAAAACCAATAGGATGTGATAATGAAAGGGATAGAGTATGTTCAAGAAATTCAGGAGTCAAAGATGACTGTATTTGGCTCAAGCTACTGGAGGGATAGAGTTATATTTGTTGTGTTTATCTACAAACTGGCAGCTTGGCATAAGACTGAAATGACATGTTGAAGGCACTTTTGTCTTACTTGAAAATAACACCTTAAAAGTGATCATTACTTCATGTTATTTCCCCAAGAGGTAACACACATGATGAGACAAGTAAACAGCTAATAGGATCAGTCTTGTGAGCTGGCAGGATGGGACAGGCAAAGTTAACAGGAGCAAGCTTGTGGGCTAACAGGAACAAGTTTAAACATTAACCGCCTAGCTCTATCTCCCCTAGCTAGCACTACACCTGCAGGCTGACAAACACCATGCATTCAACATAGGTGGGAACAAAACAGTTCCCAATGGCAGCAGCAAATCCCTGCAAGCTGGCAAACACCCATCATAGATGGGAACAGAAGGGTTCCCAATCACAACAGCAACCCCTCCAAACTGACATCCATCATAGATGGGAATAGAAGAGTTCCCAGGAGAAGACAATTGTAATGGCCGCCCCCCTGCAAGCTGACTAGCATTCTATATCCTGCATAGAAAAATATCAAACCCTAGCACTGCTTCTCATTGGTTCAGCTGCCCCTATCCAGCTCTGCCCTGGCAAAACTCCCCTTAGCCAGAAATTGTCTCTCTTTGAATGTCAATAAATCTTTTGTTACTGTTGTAGAGTCTAGTAAATTATTTTACATTCTGTGAACAACCAGGGGTTAATTTTATGCCAAGACAATACATAGCTCTGGAAACCAAGGGGTAGCAATGGAAGTGTTTGATTCATCATCACTGTCAGTGATCCACTTGGAGTATCTGTGCTTCCCACCCAACTAATTTTAGGTTCTGTGGCTGAAGGTTTTGGTTTTCATAGGGAGACACTTCCACAAAAGGACATGAAAGATTTTCATTAAAGTTAAATCTATGACCACCAACAGCACGTTGGGGCCTCCTGCCAGAAGATCAGAAATACTAGTCCAGAAGAATGGAATCTTGCATGAGTAATGGAGGTGGGAGATGATGAGTATCATTTAGAAATTTATGATCAAATCAGCAGCAAGGAATTTACTTTGTCTCACTCTCTCCTTGAATTTTTTCCTAGAAATTTTGATTATCTAAAATCCCGAAGAAGCAGCTCCCATATAAGTCCAATGAAGTAAACTGACTAAAAAATAAGTTGAAACTTAATGAGAGAAGTGGGTTGATCTGAATAGTGCCAGAGATGTACTGTAATATATGTTGATGCCTTGGCCAGACCTCCTTTCTGGTTTTATATATACATTTTCTAGGGGCTTCCAATGACTCATACCTGTCATATTCTCTGGAGATTGCTCACAGCCCAATAGGAATCGCCTCATCCAAGACATGACACATTCTTACCTCCAGGAGTGGGAGGAATTCTCATGCCAATGATGAACTGACAGAGGTTAGTTGCCAAAGTCCATCTTGCTTGCTATAGGTGGGAAGAACTCTGTGATGTGATTGGTACTCCAGACCTCCCTGTGAGAGCAGGTGGAGTCTAATCTGTAGTTGAAACAACATCCAGCCTAGTATTTCCCCCTTTGACCTTACTTTCTTTACTTGAATGTATCCCCTCAATAAATCACTTTTATAGGCCTTGTTTCTGGTGAACCTGACATAATACAGAGAATTCACGCAATTCACATTCATGATGAGATGAAGGGGAAATCCTGTTGAGAATGGCTGGCCAACCAAGAGTTAAGAATGGCAACATCTCAGCCCTTAAGTATTATATATAGCAGAGTAGAAGCCAGCACCCATTCTCTAAGGAAGCATTTAGTAAATATTTAAGAGAGGTATAAACGAGTTCTATGTTAGAGCAGAATAAAAACAAACCATTCTTTACTGGGTGAGAAGCAGGAGATGAGGTCTCAACTGCACGTGGGCAAGTGGGAAGCACTGATTGCTGATGAAAAAGAAACAGCATTCTGAGTGAAAAGAATGCCATGAAAAACATTGGAAGGCATTCAGTGGCAGGATAGGAGATTTGGAGTTATCACTAGGCTATAAAGAATCCCTGATAGTTTTTAAGAGGAAGATCCTGCTGATGTATTATGCATTTAGACAGACCAGGTTCAGTAGAATACATGAGATGAAAAATGACTGGAAAGATATTTATTTTGATAGTTGTTTTAAGATTTAATAATGGATTAACCTTGGCGATGTTTGTAGGAATGCAAATAAAGGGTAAACATAATGTCAACTAATTGTATAAAGAAGGAAAAGGAGAAAGTGTCATGGTAAAGAGGGGCCCAAATTTTCATCTGTAGAAAAATGGTGACGTTGCATCCAGAAACAGGAAGTCATTAGGAAAAACGGACTTGGTTGAATTGCTTATGAATACACACGTGGACACATCAAATATGAGTTATTTGTAAGATACATGTTACATAGTAAATCAGAAAGAGATTTTTTTGAAAAAAAAAATTAAGCTATAATTTAAGAGGTAGCTACTAGCTCCATATGCAAAGAAGCCTTTGATGGAGAGTGAAGAAATGCAAATAGAAGAGGGTCACAGAAAACTCCTAGGGAAGTTTTTTTAAAGGGAGCTCAGAGAAAGATGAATTTAAGCTAATGTAGTGGTGAGGTACTATTAATATATCATTTAATAAATTTTAAATTGAAAATTTAAAGTTGAAACTTGGTCAGTTAGGTAGCATGTCACTTGTAGTAAGCTTTAGAACCATCATAGTGGTAAGTAGACAATGTTTTAGGAGTCAGACAATCGGTGTTTTGGTATCCTGGCTCTACGTTATTTAACATCTCTAGTATTCAGCTTTCTCATTTGAAAAACAAAAATAACAACACGTAGTGAATACATTTATGTTGGAGAATTGAATGAAATTGTCTGTTTCTGGCTTTCTTTAGTTGGGAGGTTTTGATTATTGATTGTCTTCTTACTCATTATGGTCTGTTCAGATTTTCTATTTCTTTGTGATTCAGTCTTGGTAGGATAATGTTGCTAGGAATTTATCCATTTATTCCAAGTTATTCAGTTTGTTGGCATAAATTATTTACAGTATTCTGTTATGATCTGTTTTAGTCTATGGCATCAGTTCTAATGATTTTTTCTTTCATTTCTAATTTTATTTATTTTAATCTTCTGTCTTTTTCTCTTAATTAGTCTAGCTAATGGTTTGTCAATAAGGGAAAACCTTCATGACATTGGGCTTTACAATGATCTCATGGATAGACAGTGAAAACACAGACAACAAAAGGGAAGCTAACAAGTAGAACTATATCAAACTACAAAGCTTTGCACAACAAAGGAAACAATCAACAGAATCAAAAGGTAACCTACAAAGTGAGAGAAAATATTTGCAAACTATGTATAAGATAAAGAGTTCATTTCTAAAATATATAAGGAACTCCTACAAATTATTAACAAAAAAAAACATAAATGAATAAATACATAAATAAATCAAGAAAAGTAAAAGCACAATTAAAAAATGGATGGATAATTTGAATAAACATTTCTCCAAAGAAGACATGTAAATGGCTAGCAGGTACATGAAAATATGTTCAACATGACTAATCATCTGAGAAATGCAAATCAAAACAATGAAATGTCACCTAATTGGGTGGCTGATATCCTAAATACCGTTTATCCCCGAAAATAAGACCGGATCTTATATTAATTTTTGCTCCAAAAGATGCATTAGGGCTTATGTTCAGGGATGTCATCCTGAAAAATCATGTTAGGTTTTATTTTCCAGTTAGGTCTTATTTTTGCAGAAACACGGTAATAATAGATGTTAGGATGACTATTATCAAAGAAATAAAAGACAATAAGCATTGGTGTGGAGAAACTGGGACCTTTGTAAATTCTTAGTGAGAATGTAAAATGATGCAGTCACTATGGAAAATGGTATGGATGTTTCTCAAAAAATTAAAAGTAGAACTATCATATGATCCAGCAATTGCTCTTCGAGGTATATGTTTGAAAGAGCTTAAATCATAATCACAAAGAATTATCTGTAATCCCATGATTATTCTTGCATTATTTACAAAGTCAAGCTATGAAAACAACCTAAATATCCATTAATAGATGAATTAATAAAGTGAATGTTGTATACTCATATAATGGTATATTATTTGTTCTTAGAAAAGAAGGTAATCCTACCATTTACAACAACATGGATGGACCTGAAAGATGCTATGATAAGGGAAATAAGCTAGACACAGAAGGAAAAATGCTGCATGATCCCACTTAAATGAGGTATGTATCTAAAACAGTCAAACTCATAGAAATAGTGAATAGAATGGTGGATATCAGGGGATGAGGGGGAAGGAATTGTGGAACTGCTGTTCAAGGAATTGAGGAATAGTTGTATAGATTTAGTCATACAAGATGACTAATTTCTAGATATCTGCTGAACAACATAATAACTTTAGTTGACAATATGGTGCTGTGCACTTACAAACTTAAGTGGGTAGATCTCATGCTGTGTACTTACACACATGCCCTCACACACAAAGCAAGGGAAATAAGGAATCTTTTGGAGGTGATGAATAAGATTATTACCTTGATTGTGGGATGTATGCATGATACCATGGTATCATGGATGCATGCATATGTTTAATAAACTCATCAAAATGTGTATGATATTTGTGTGCCTTTTCTTTTTTTAAATGTACCTCAATACAGCTAAATAAATAAAATAAAATAAAATAAAATAAAATAAAATAAAACAAAACAAACTATATAGTGCCAAGTACAAGTTCAGGTCAGATCTCACTAAATATGTCCCTATCACTCCAGCTTCCTTTCCCATTTCTCTTCTCTCTTGGACCATTTGAATCCCAACACACACTTTCCTCTTCTTTACATTCTCCCTGAACAATTGATTTATAATGGTACACCCACCACCTGTAAGAACTATACCTGTGGGAAGTGCATGCTAGTATGTGTCTATATACTTATGTGTGAGCCTTCATGTTTGCATGAAATAGATGCTTCATCTAGGTTTAAAGAGACTTAAAAAAAAAATCTGCTTTTGCCATAGTGCTGTTAATGAATAATACAATCTCAAAAAAAAAAAAAATAACAATAAAATAAAATAAGCCAGTGACAGGTCATTGAGATACTTAAGCGAAATTCTGATACATAATTTCCTAGTGTTTTGTAAATGTTAAATTTCTGTCACAGATATTACTTGCATATTTTATTGCTGGTGACATCTGAAGACTTTCTACGTTCTTACTTTTGATTATTTATGTCATGAATTTTAATACCCGGGACAATTTAATTCTGAGGCAACTAAACAGAATGAAAATTGCCCATAAATTTGAGAGATGCTTAATCACAATGAGATTAAGAGTGACAAAGAACAAACTTAACAAATCAACAATGGCTGTCTTGAAATAAATAAAAAAGAGTGGAGAACCAACTAGTTAGCTGTCAGACTATTGCAGCTGTGCAGAGAAATATAGAGAAGCCCCTACAACATAAAGTAGCCCTTGTTGAAAAAATATGTAAAACAAATATAATTTTTAATTCACTTGTGTATTACAGCTTGGTTTTTATATTTCTTACTACTTCTTGATATTTCTTAATTGCTATCTAGTTTTTTGTTCATTTTGAATGAGTACCTCGTCTGTAACAGCAAATGAATAGTTAGACACGTTGGGCGACTCAGTTCCTCCCTTGAAGAAGGAGTTGTTGCCCAGTTGCAGAAAGTATAATCATCAGACACTCATAGCTGTCAAATCCTTTAAGGCATGCTACAGCTTCAGTCACCTTGCCTGAGGTGACAGTTTTCCCAGATCATCCCGTACCCAGTAGGTGAGAAAAGTGAAATATAAAAGATGAACATTTCAGGCCAACGTGTGACACTAATGGGTGATATTTATTCTAGAGCTACTCACGAATTGGCCAGGACTTCGTCATGCTGCAACATAGTTCAATTTCTTATTTCTGGCTAATCTTATTTCCTTCACCTTCCTTTGGTCCTAACAAATATTTCTTCCCCGTGTCTGTTACTGAAGAATTCAACCTGCTACAAATACCTAACACTTAAGAAGTACTTGATAACGTTAGTTGAATAGAAAAATAAACCACTGTTACTGACAACAGGTGCTTATTGAGAATCTAGTCTATTTCATGTATGGTATATGTAAAGAATTTTTGGTGGGACAGCATCCACATACAAGAGGACCCTGGACTAATTGTTAGGTAGTATAGGACGATATCTAGTATGATTCATTTCAGGGATATTAAATTAACTTTTTTTTCCAAATGGTTTTCTTTTATTCTATGGTTTTTCTATACATATGTTGACTTGGATTAAAAAAATAAATTCATTACACAATTATAGTTTTAAATACAAACAATTCTAGCAGATATAACTTTTTGAATTTCACTATAAGATTGCCATCCTGAACATCCCTGTAGTTGAACAAAGTTCAATGAAGGTGAAACCACACCATGGGGCATTCTGGGGCATCTCAGTAAGTGATGTTAGGTAAAGCTTGTTATAGGATTGATCATATGATAGGATATTTGGGGAAGATTTCAAAGAAATGGAGTTTTGTTTTGTATTTGATGTTGTCAGGAAGTGGAAACAATGATATAATTCTGTGTCTTAAATTTTATTTGGGAGGAATGGAAAGGGGCAAGTGCTATAGATCTCTAATCGGTAAATAAGGAGCAGTTCCTCATGTTAGGTACGAGAAGGAGATATTTTTTACACTTTTGTGTTTCAGATGATGTGTGTTTGTGTGTGTGTGTGTGTGTGTGTGTGTGTGTGTGACACACACTCAAATATAATTATGAACTAGTCTTTTGTCTCCATCTTCACCAACACATAGTGGCTTTGTTTGATGTTGGTGCTCCATGATATTGCCTATGTTCAACAGCAGAACATGCAATCCTTCTATTAGCCTGTTATCAGATGCAATCTGACAACCATCAGGGGCCGTTGTATTTCTTTTCTCAATGTATGCTTGATTGAGATCAGTCCATTGCCTGACAATAGCTCTTTTACAGGGAATGACTAAAGGACAAAGAACTACAGGGCACACGAAAGTGTTACACATACCTGAACGGAAATACTTGATATCACACACAAAATAAAGTAGACTGATGTTCACCCATATATTTGTAGGGCAGAAGAAAGACTACTGAATAATTATCTACATAAGAAATTCTTATGTGTCTAAATGTAATATTCACCACTTTGGAAACTGAATGTTTTACTTCAGTGAAAGAATTTTAGAAAAGTGGAATTAGACTGAAATTACATATCCTACTTTTTAGGCATATCTTTATGTAATAGTAATAAGTTGTGTAACTAGGAACATGTAGCTTAACATCTCCAGTTCTCTGGAAGGAAACAGTTGAATTTAGGGAACTCCAAGGTCCATTAGGACTCCCAAACTTTAGGATCTTGTATGCAATGATTAGCACTTCAACCAAGAACTTTACCTCATGAGTACAACCAGGGCCATGAAGGAATTAAAACCTGGACAAACTGATTTTGCTGACAGTCAGGGCTGTCTCGGGTAAAATGTAGGATTGAAAGAAAGTCCTGAATATTTGTTATTTCTAGTACCATAATATTTGTGGTGACATCACTAGACAATTTAGAAGCATTCACCAACGGTGTCTGACAAACTTGACCATTCTTGGTACATTAAAGGATTTTTAAAGAGAAAAGAGCATTGCAACTGTTCATGGAAAGTTTACTAGTGAATGAATAGATATTTTCCTTATTTTAAGGTCATTTCTGCTTAGGAATTTTGAATTTAATAATAATTAGGAAAATATGTTACCTTTATATATTTAAAGACAATTAAGGTTTACAAATGCAAGAAATCGTATATCATTTGATAAGTGACTACCAGACTCTTTACCTAATATATATAATGAAACTTAAAATGACATATTTTTAAAGTAAACTGGATTCCAGAGAAATTGAAGGAGAGGGAGAAACACTGGGAGGAGATTAGCTCTAAGAATAGATTCACTAAAACATGGCTTTGTCATTTCACAAATAGGTTATTGAAACACACTTCCCTTACCTATAGTCACATCTCAAAAAATATTCATTGGACATTTAAATGCCCCTTACTTTTGCAAACTCTGAATTTAAAGTTACAGAGGAAAATTAATGGGAATTTAATCTGTAGATTGGTTACAGAAACTGCCCTTCCAGCAAAAAAATAATCTTGTAATCATCCAAATTCATGTTTCAGAGTTGTTCCAGGGATTAAAAAAAAATAATGAAAAATCATCTGCTCTTGATGAACATGCCAAACCCAGGATTCATCTGAACTCATAGCTTCCAGGTTTTGGTATCAACCCAGTTGGCTCTCTGGTCTTCCAGGTGCTCCGATGAATACTCTGGTTCAAGCTGTGATCTTGCAATTACTGGAAAGTCAGCTTCTGGCATGGGTAACAGATCGCTACTTTCCTGCATATTGCCATTGTTTTTCTTCCTCTCCTCTTTACTCTCAGGGACCAGGAGACAACCCTTATCTCTTCACAAAATAAAATGCATGCATTCTCCTTAAGGAAAAATCATCTTAGCTTCATTATGGTTTACATTCTAAAATATTTATTCGTATCCCTGAAGCATTAGGGAATAAACACTGCAGTGGACCACTTCTTGTATCTACAACTTAAAGTGAAAGAGATTCACTCCCTTTTAAGGGCTTCTTGCAGTGTGGACGATATAATTGACATTTGAATATTTTTATTGAATGAAGGAATGATGTCAGATATAAAAGTCAACATAAAAAATTTTAAAAATATGTTGTTTCTTCATATCTATTGGCTATGTGATATTATTCTAGAGTGGACCTTGTGGTACTGAAGAGCAACAAACAAGAAAAACCACATTTTCCCACTCAATGCAAAGCATCACAAGCTTTTAATTTCTTCTTTCTCTTTCACCTTTGACCTTCATTGGGCTCTGCATTAAGATTCTGGTTATAGGTCTTGTCTTGACTATTTTGTCCAATTAAAGCTTTATGAAACACCTATAGAATTATGTAGCATGGATTAACAATAACATAAAGAAAGCTCCTAAACATGTAAAGTTTGGACATATCTGGCCAACACCCCCATTTTCTCTGTTTGTGTGAATTTCCTCAAAATCTCTATTGCTGTATTTTATCACATATAACAGCCTTAGAGTACTACATTTTCAATGATTTAGCCATAATCAAGATACAGTGTTTAATAATACTGACTATTATTGAGCAGTAATTTAGACAAATGGGAGATTGTCAGCACTGAATAAATTAGAGGTATAAACATAGATATTGAAAAAAATCTCAAGAGATAAATTTAAGAACCTATTCAAGAACACATTTGCAAAGGTGAGATTAGAGAATTCTTCTGAAGTGCTCAAACCTCTAAGAAATATTTAATGGGGCCACTTTATGTTATTATCATTTTATAGTCACAAATTCATAAGCTAGTTTGATTGAATTTTAGGAAATGCTATCATTGTTTTCCATGGTTATATTTCATGTACAAATTCCATTTAGAGAGATATATGTTCCAAATATATGTAATTTTGCATTTCTAATTACCACTTTCTGATTATATAAAAAACATGCACATCCATTGTAGAAAATCAGAACACCTCTAAGCTGTAAAGGTGATTTTCATTTTGTGGTAGGGCTGAGTTTCAATTGTCTAGTTCCAGAGCTTGAGTTTTAACTTCCATATGAAGCTTCATTATAGTATCTATCGACTTGCCTTTTTTTCTCTCTTTCTCAACTCTCCCCATACACAAAAACATACAAACATATATACATGTATACTTGTATATATGACGATGCTATGTTGTGTATTTTAAATATATAGCTATGCAGTATGTATAAAAATTACGTTGTGCAGAAATATCATTTTTATTTACTTTTGAAATTCAGCATTCTGTAGTTAAGGTATCACCATAATTATAATTTTTTCAATGTATTTTATCCTTTCCTTTGGTAAATTTAGCATAATTATTCTAAAAAGCATGTCATATTGAGCAGTAATTCATCAGGTGTTCATAAGTGTTACTGAACTAATTTGATGATTATGGTATCAAATATGCTTAGGAAATGGTGTTTTGCTTTTTTTGCTTCCACTGCATGACTTTCCAGAAATGTTGATGAACTTGTGTGTATTATGGCTATCCAAAGAACAGTGTTTATATTTTTTTATGATTCCCCAATTTTGGTATACTTTTGAAAACATCACATCAACAAAATACTGTGAAGAATTTTCTATTCCTACAACATGTCTATTTGTTTACTTGTAATATATTATTCACTGCACACTATTTAAATAAAATGTGCCTGTTTCCAAGGATTTTACTATTATAAATTTTATTTCAATTCATGATATTATACATTAATAATAGTGCATATCTGTGATTCCCCTTTCCTTAGGTAAGATTTCTAGAGTATGATTTCTGTAGAAATAATTTTAGTGACTTTCAAATTACAGTGGAAAAATGGCTACTAGAAAGTTTGTACTTCTTAAAACCCCATCTAGAAATATCTGAGAGTGGCTTTTTCTCTATATTTTCTATTGGATTTTCTTATCTTTTTTAGTTGACATATGGCAACTTCATTTGAATTTTGCAGTAAATAATTTTATTTTATTTGTCTTTATTTTGCTTGCCATTTTTTATATTTGGACATTAAGTAAGAAACATCTTTATGTCCTTCCTTTCACGATGTACTTACATACAAGGACCTTTCTTCTGAAGATAGGTAGATTACATTATTGGCCCTAATATTTCACTAATTCCCTGTATTATTACCCTTTACTGTGTAACTTTCCAATTTCCTCCACCAACAGGGCAGAGTATGTATTTCCACCCTTTGCCGTGTTTTCAGTCATGTGACCTGTTCTAAACAATAGATCCAGGAAGCACAAAGATTGTGCCGATACCATGCCTAAATCTTAAAAGGCCTTCTGTGATTTTTATTGCTCACTTTTTGCTCCTAACATTGCCATGGAAAGAATACCAAGGCTAGTGTGATGGTTCCAGGAGGAAGATGAGAGAAATATGGAACAGAGCCAGGCTTGCTGTGTCCAACTTCCATCTGCTAAATTAGTAATTAGGCTACCTGCTGCTGACATTGTACTGTCATAGCAACTATGTTCATTTACCTACACTGCATATGTGTGACTGTCTTTATTGGATAGCAAAAAAAAAAAAAAAAAAATAGTATATAGGCCATCTGCAGTTGCTCTAAGTTCAGCCTAAATCAGTTGAATCCCCAAATATAACCTGCTGGCACATGAGTTTTGATAAATTATTTATAGTTTAAACCATCGGTTTAAGTGTTAGCAATAATTAGCAAATATATTCATTTTGAGATAACATAAATCTGCATTTTCTTTGAGAATGTCATGAATCTATCTATACAAAATAGTATTCCAAACTTATTCTGGTAACATTCATAATATTTGAAATTGGTTGAACACTTAATATGGATCACCCATGCTTATAAACAGTTGATATATATTACATGATAAAATAGTTTCAACAACTTTTTGGCAGCTGGTATTATTATTTTCACTTTTTAGATCAGGTAACTAAGACATAAAGAGTTTAATATATTTCCCCAAAGACCAAATTAATGAGTCTAAAAGACAAGTTTTAAGATTAACCAGTCTAAATGGAGAGTGTTTTCTTAAAATACTGTAAAATTCTGCTTTCCAACGCTTAACCAATTTGTCACTGTTTATTGAATAATTATCCTCCCTTTCCATGTGAAATACCGTTTATCATGTGTTTAATTTTTGTCATGGTATTTGAGTTTGTTCTTGGGCATTCTGTTTTACTATATTAATACAGTAGTCATTTTTTTTTTTTTTTTGCCCTTCCAAACAGCAGCCAAGAGAAATAAGCAAGACCACCTTTTATTTCCCTCATTCTTCCCATGACATTATATTTTATGCATATATGTATATATAGAGAGAAGAATAATTATGAAGAAAAAACAATGAATGTGGGCTAAACAACTATCCATCAATAATCCAAATTGGACCACTGATATTATCATGTACAGAAATTGTTTGTATAACCTATCCCCATGTCAGAGTTTATGTTAAAATGTTCTCCTGAAGAAGAGAGAGAGCAGGGAATGAAAACCAATTTGAAGAAATACTGATGAAAAACTTTCATAACCTGGCAAAGAAAATAAATAAAGAAGCTCAGGAAGTGCAGAGAGTCCCAAACAAGATGAACCCAAAGAGGCCCATACCAGACATAGCATAAGTAAAATGACAAAATTTAAAGAAAAATAATCTTAAGAACAGCAAGAGTAAAACAGTTAGTTACCTACACGGAAGCTCCCATAAGACTGTCAACTGATTCTCAACAGAAACTTTGCAGGCCAGAAGGGATTGACAGGAAATATTCAAAGTGATGAAAATAAAGGACCTACAACCACGGTTACCCAGCAAAACTATCATTTAGAATTAAGGGATGAAAAGAGCTTCCCAGACCAAAAAAGAAAAAAAAAATCTAAAGGAGTTCACCACCACCGAACCAGAAAAAAAGAAAGATAAAAAATATAAACAATAAAATGGCAATAACTATGTCTGTATCAATTATTTTCAATGCAAATGGGCTAAATACTCCAATCAAAAAATAAGGTGGCTGAATGGATATAAAAACAAGACTGTTACATATGCTGACTCTCAGAGACTCACTTCAGATTGAAAGACTCACAGACTGAAAATAAAAGGATAGCAAAAAAGATATCTCACAAACATGGAAATAATAATAGTAAAAGAAGCTGGGGTAGCAATACTTATACCAGACAAAATAGACTTTAAAACAAAGGATATAACAATAGACAAAGAAGGACCCAGTAATCCCACTTCAGGGTTTTTATCCAAAGAATCCCAAAACACTACTTTGAGGGGACATGTGCATCCCTATGTTCATTGCAGCATTGTTTACAATGGCCAAGATGTAGAGGCAGGCTGGGTATCTGTCAATGGAAGAATGCATAAAGAGGAGGTGATATATAGATGAAATAGGTATAGACATAGATATAGATAATGGAATATTGCTCGGTCAGAGAAGGAAATGGGTTCTTGCTATCTGTGGTGCTATGGATAGACCCTGGAGGGTATTGTGCTGAGTGGGCAATGTCAGAAAGAGAAAGACAGATGCAAGGTGATTTTGCTTATATTTGGAATCTAAAGAACAAAATAAACGAACACACAAAACAGAAACAAACTTACAGATACAGAAAACACCTTGATGGTTGTCAGATGGAAGAGGAATTGGAGGCAGGTGAAAAAGAGGAAGGAATTAAGAAGTACAAATTGGGGGTGGCTGGTTAGCTCAGTTGTCTTAGAGTGTGGTGCTAATGACACCAAGGTTGCCAGTTCGATCCCCGCATGGGTCACTGTGAGCTGTGCCCTTCTAAAATAAAAAGAAAAAGAAAAAGAAGAAGAAGAACACATTGGCAATTAAAAAATAGTCATGGGGATGTAGGGTGTATCATAAGTAATATAATCAATCATATTGTAATAATTATATATGGTGTGTTTGATGGGTATTAGATTTATCAGGGTGATAAATGGGAGTGGGGTTAGAGGGCAGGGTGAAAAAGATGAAGGCATTAAGAAGTAGTTACAAATTGGTAGTTACAAAATATTCATGGGGGATGTAAAGTAAAGCATAGGGAATATAGTCAATAATGTTGTTATAGTGTGGTACCGTGTCAGATGGTTGCTGAACTTATCATGGTGATCACTTCTTTAGGTATATAAATGTTGAATAACTATTGTGTATACCTGAAATTAATATAATATTGCATGTTAGCTACATAAAAATTAAACACAGATAAATACAAACATCCCATGTTTAAAAAAAAAAAAAGTTATCCTGGGTCCAGAGAAGTAAGGCAGATGGAAGACCTAGTACTCAGATAATGTGGAAGAAAATCAGAATTTATTTTAAGTACAGACTTGTCTGGAAATCGTCACTGAGTTGCGTAAAAAATATTTATTTGGTATTACTTGTTTATAACAGATTATCTCTGACTGGTCTAAATGTCAGGTCTAAACTTGTTTCTTTCCCTGATTTTGATAGTTGTACATGGAGGATCATCTTGACAACATTACCCTAGCTCATATGTGTGGCTAAAACAATTATGTTCTCAAATCATCATTCAACATTTGATCTACTGCCAACCTCCCTAAAATTAGATCAGAATGCTGCTTTAGAATTTGGCAAGCACATCAAACTACTGCCATTATCCTATAGTCACAACTTTATCCCCTTTACATTAAAAATCTCTGTTAATATTCACATTTCAATGTTTTAGTTTCAGAAATGATTTTATGTTCACAGCCTTATGTAGTGTGAAACTGAAAGGTTTATAAAAAAAAAAAAATCTGTCTAAAAATATAATTTAAAAATTTTAAACAGAAACTGTAGTCGTGGGATATTACCACTAGTTGGTTACCAATTTTTCTCTTATTTAGTAATGAGACTTTCTTTCTTTTTTCTTTTACAAAAATAATTGCTTTAGTTTTCAGATTTTGACAAAGATAAAAAAGCATAATGCTATAAAATAGATTTTACATATACTACTTTTCTTATGCGTTTTTGTGAAGAAAATAAAAGAAAAAACAACAAAATTTTACAATACATTGAATGGTTTTATATAAAGTGAGTTGATGGTAATTATTTCTACCTAGTATTAGCTGAAGAGACCAATGTTATCTGAATTGGTTATCTATTGCTAGGTAATAAATTACCCAAAAACATAGAGCCTTAAAAACAAGAATTACTCATTATTTCTATGTGTGATTCTGGGTCAGGATCCCACACCAGGATCCTCCATAATTATTGTGCATAATTAGGTAGCTTCGCTGGGTGCTTGTGATTCAAAATCTCTCTGGAGGCCTCAGTGGAGCTGTGGGGGAATGAATGCCACCATGTCTAGGCTCGGCTAGGGAAGAATGGGCTTCTGAGCTCACTCATGGCCTGTTGGCTTCAAGTCCACACTGGGTGGGGGCTGAAGTAAGACATGTGTTCCTTGTCACATGGGTCTCTCCAAAGGTCCTCTCACAACATAACAGCCAGCTTCTCCCAGAGGCTGTTGAGAAACAGAGAGAAAGAGAGAGAGAGAGAGAGAGAGAGAGAGAGAGAGAGAGAGAGAGAGAGAGAGAGAGAGAGGAGAAGGTAGAGGGTAAAAGGGTAAACAGTTATTTTTCCACCTCAGATAGTGGAATCTTATCATTTTTGATGTGTTTTATTTGTTAGCAATCAGTCACTAGGTACACCTAATACTCAAGGAGACAGTCTTACTCAAGGATGTGAATATCAGAACAGGGTTTTTAGGTGCTAAGACAAATCAATTATTTTGTTTCCTTTGCTTTTGTTCATTTCTCCTCACCATCTGGTAGATGTACTCTCCATAGTTCAACTCTGAGATATATAAAATATGCCTTGAAATCAAACTTTAAACTACTGATGTCTTTCCTGCATATATATATATATATATATATATATATATATATATATATATATACACACACACATGCATATATCGTATGTTTATTGTGAGAGTCTCATTCCTGCAGATATCAGTATATCTTTTTGAACTCTATTTTGGATTTCTAGCTTGATATTGCACTGTCACAACCACATACATTTGTCTGCATTGTATCCATTTGAGTCTGTCTTTATCAGACTGTGAGGAAAATTAGTATTTAAATTGCCCAGCATGTATGTCTCTATTCACACGACTTAATTACATCAATAGCTTAGGCAGTTTTGAAAATTAACTCAAGGATAACTTTTCCTCTGATAGCTCAAAAACAGATTGCATATATATATATATGTATATATATATATGTGTGTGTATATATATATATATATATATATATATATGTATGTGTGTGTGTGTGTGTGTGTGTGTATATATATATATATATATATATATATATGTATATATGTATATATATACATATATATAAATTATTTAGGTTCCATATGTTCATTATATTAATCATAAGGCATCAATTGTTCTTCAATAAATACTAATTCTGGAAATTTCTGCTTCACTTAAATCCCCTCAAATGATATTATTTTACTGTGGTTTTCAGTGCATAGGTCTTTCACAAGACATTATTAAAAGAAATTGAAGAAGACACAAAAAAATGGAAAGATATTCCATATTCATGGATTGGAAAAATCAGCATAAGTAAAATAGCTGTATTACCCAAAGCAATATACAGATTTAATGCAATCCCCATCAATAACATTTTTAAAGAAATTAAATGAAAAATTATTAGATTACTATAGATTCATAAAAGATCTCATATAGCCAAAGCAATCCTGAGAAAACAGAACAGGACCATAGGTTACATTCTCCTGACTTCAAATTAAAATGCAAAGTGACAATAATTAAAGCACTGTGGTATTGGCAGATAAACAGACACAAAGACCAATGGAATCGAATTGCAAACCCAGAAATAAACCCAAATATATATGGGCAGATTCTTTTCAACAAAGGAGCCAAAAATCATACAATGGAGAAAAGAAAGTCTCTTCAATAAATGGTGCTGGGGAAATTGGAAAGCCATGTGCAAAAAAATAAAACTAGATTGTTATCTGTCACCATATACCAAAATTAACTCAAAATGGATCAAAGACCTAAACATAAGACCTGAAACAATAAACTGTGTATATAAATAAAAAATAGGTGCTAAACTTATGGACCTTGGACTTAGAAAGCATTCTATGAATTTGACCTCACAGGTAAGGGAAGTAAAAGCAAAAATAAATGAATGGGACTATATCAAACTAAACTGTTTCTGCACAGCAAAAAAAAGCATCATCAAAACAGAGAGACAACCAACTGAATTGAAGAAGATATTTGCAAACAACACCTCCGATACAGGGCTAATATCCAAAGTATATAAAGAACTCATACATCGCAAAAACAAACAAACAAACAAACCCCAAACAATTTAATTAAAAAAATAAAGTAAATATTGGGCAGACCTGAACAGACACTTCTCCCAAAGAGACATATGAATGGCCAACAGATATATGAAAGGATGCTCAACTTCACTAGCTATTAGGGGAATGCAAATCAAAACCACATTGAGATACCCCACTCACTCCTGTTAGAATGGCTATTATCAACAAGACAAGTAATAACAACTATTAGAGAGGTGATGAAATATAGGAACCCTTATACACTGCTGGTGAGAATGTAAATCAGTATAGCCATTATGGAAATGGTATGAATGTTCTTCAAAAAATTAAGAATAGAATTACCACATGACTTATTAATCCCTTTCTAATACCCCCCAAAATTAGAAAACATTTATCCATACCCTTCCTATAATACATCATCTAGTTGAAACCTATGTAATTTTAGTAACAATTGTCACCCCAATATATTTAGTAAAGAAAGATATATGTACCCTATGTTCAGTGTTACTGCAGTGTTAATCATGGTGGCCAAAACATGGAAACAACAAAAGTGTCCTTCCATAGATGACTGGATAAAAAAGATGTGGTATATACACACAGTGGAATATTACTGTGTCATAACAAAAGATGAAATACTACCATTTGCGACAACATGGATTGATCTTAAAATTATCATGCTAAGTGAAATAAGTCAGACAGAAAAAGTTGAGAACCATATGATTTCACTCACATGTGGGATATAAAACTGACAGCATCAAAAGAGCAAGAAAAACAAACAAAATCTCATAGACACAGACAACAGGTTAGTGGTTACCAGAGAGTAAGGGGGTGGGGGAAGGTAGAAGAGAGTAAAGAGGTCAAATATGTGCTGATAGAAGGAGCTCTGTCTCTGGACGGTGAACACAATGCGATATATAAATTATGTATTATAGAATTATACAATTGATCTCTATATAATTGTATTAGCCAGTGCCACCCCAATTAATTTAATAAAAATAAATTTTAATAGATTTTTCTTCTGCCTCGCCATTTAAAAGTTAATACCAACATTCAACTCTTTGCTCAAAATATAAAGTTAGAGTCAAAAGATTCTTCATTGCTCTCTGTACATCCTGTCCATCTTCCACATCTTTTGTATTTACATTCAAATATATCCATAATGTGCTGACTTCCTTCCATAACTATAACTACCACCTTTGTCCAGACTGTCATCAGATTTTGACTGTTTTACTGCTAACTGGTTTCTTGCACTTGTTTAAAAAACATTCTCCTAACAGCAGGCAGAGTGATAATTTAACAACATAAACCAAATTACATCACTGTCCCTGCCTGAAATCTGGTAAAACATTTCTATGGCACTTACAAAGCCCAAATTCTTGACTATATCAATTTTGGCAATTCTGCTTCACGTAACAGATACATCTTAAAATTACAGTGATGTAATGCAGTAAATGCTTATTTCTTGCTCACGTAAAGTCTAAAACAATTTTTCCTGGTTATCTTTTATCTCCATCCGAATGGTAATTGAGTAGCCCAAGCCCTTGGAATTCCAGGTCTGTCTGCTTCAATGGGCAATTGTCAAAGTTCCATAGCTTGCTAATATCTTGTGGAAAGAACACAGAGCATCACGCAAGGGAATTTTTGTTGGTCAGGCTTGAAATAACAAGGATGTGTTCAACAGTCTAAACTTACCTGCACCTTCCTACTTTGACTTTGTCCACCATTTAAGTCACAGCTGGATTTTCTTCTAAAATGTATGTATTTTCTTAACTTTTAATTATTCAGTAATAACTTCCTTCCACAAGGAAATGCAGTAACTCTCAGTCATTCTGTTTAAAACGCTGACTTATTTTCAGCCCTTATTGCAATCTGAGATTATGCATTGCATTTTTTTTTTTTTTTTACTTATTTATTGGTTGTCTCTCTGCCTCTCCCTAAATTTCTCTGAGAATTAAGTCTTTGACTGCCATGCTTACGGCGATACATTAGAACTTAGAAGGTGTGGCATCTCATGAGCACTTAGTTAAAAACATTTTGAATGAAGGAATCAGTGTGCATATGAAATTGATGATTGTTTCTACTAAAAATATAATTAAGAGAGCTAATTCTTTTTTGTGGGTGAAATTAGAGAAAGGAATCAAAAGAAAATACTAAAGAGAATCCCAAAATTTGTACAGTGAGTCAGAAATTGACTGAGAATAGAAACTGGAGTTTCAGACAGCTTATCTAGGCTTTATTTCACAACTGTGCAGCAGTTCTAATTGGCAGCCGAGTATTTCCATATATAATATGCTCTAAATTCTCAAGAGGCATGTCTACACAGGTTCTTAAAAGATTTAACTATCCTCTCTCATCAACTCCTCCACCCCCTTTATTTTTGCTAAACTAGAGAACTATTAGTTCAAATGCAAGAGAAACTTTGAAGTTAAGAAAAACAAAAGAACAACAAAAAAACACACTATTTGTAATCTTCTTACTTTTTATTTTTTAACCTTGCTTTCTCCATTTCACTCCCTACCTTATATAGGTTTTTCTCAGAACTGCAATGAAAAGAGGTTTAGTGAGTTGATACTTTTCAATCAACTATTCAAATTTGAATGCTTCATTATTTAGTGCTTTATTCAGTAAAATTATAGCTAGTTGTAAAAGAATAGTCTGGAGAGATGCACTTATGTAAAGTATGTTAATTATTAAAACAATTAAATATAAAAATGCATTTTATCCTTACTCAGCAAAAGTACTGTAATTAATCACACTTACATTTATTCAAAACTCTTCTAGTTTAAGATTTGCATTTAACGAAGGGAAACATTATTATAAGAAACCATGACAATTGTAACTAGTTTTAGGAAACACTTTATACGCAAATGAAATCATATTAAAACAAAGATCTCTGTTTTTTCAAGCTCTAGCTAATAATTCCTTTACTCAATACAGTGAAATTCTGTTTAGTAAAATAATATGAATAACCTCAATGATTTACCCAGTCTGTTAGAACTTATGTAATTGGATTGTAAATCCTTCTAATGAGATTTGTCCTTTGTACAACTTGAACCAGGTTTTCTCAGATTTTTTTCTTCTGTTTCACTTCGTGTATTTTAATAACAGGACCTAAATGATCTGGAAGTGATGTAGCCCCCAGAGAATGGGTACTGTGAATGGCAAATCTAAGTCACCTTTATACTTCAAAGTCTCAGGCAATATTTTATTTCTAACTCTGCCGAAACATTGGATTTTGGTGATGATAATTTGCATTAGGTAAGGGATAAAAAAGACATTTATGATGTGGAAAGAATAACATTCTAGAAGAACACTACCTGAAATAATAAAAGTTATATGCCAAGAATCTGCTCTCAGTTTCAGCTAAGTTGACAGAGTGAGGAATTCAGAAGTTACATTTTGTATGTAATTGAATAAAACAGTATGCTGTAGAAGTGGGAGTTAGAGAATTTTCACGGAGGCCCTTAATGCAAGGAAAACAGGACCATGTGAATATGCCAGTAAAATCAAGAGAAACTCTTGATTATCAAGGGTGTGTCTAAGAGAAATTGTAGAATGTATGGTAGTGTCTGGTAAGACATCTAGTACAAAAGACGCGTATTCCATTCCTGAGTTATGCCATTTTCTCACTGTGTGTCTTGAGGCAAGGTATTTAATCTTCCTGATTTCTATTTTCTTGCATTTATAATGGGATTAATTAAACATAAATCAAAGAGCTATTGATAATATTAAATTAAACAGTAATATATGTAGTGAGTTTGGCATAATAACTATGATATGGTGATGATGGTGATGGTGGTGGTGATGACGATGATGAATTCTAAGGTAGTCATATGCAGTCAACTTATTTAGGTATGCCACTTTAGATACATATATACATATACATATATATATATATATATATATATATATATACACACACACACACACACACAAAGATGTATATATATATATATATATATATATATATATAATTCATAACAAATATTGATATGGCTGTCTTCTGCTATCAGACATATTTATAGGCTATAAAGAATTGTATAATATGATAGAATGTAGACTAATCTATAACTGTGAAGATCAGTTATAGAACATAAACTGCCTTTAATACTGTGGATGCACAACCACATGTCCTGTGACAATCCCTTTTTATTATAACCTTCAATTGTAACCTTTTTATTGAATGTTGTTAAAATTTTCCTTTGTATTTCTCAATTTAGACATACAGCAAGATGGAGTAAATATCAAATCACAGCTAAAGGATATTTTGTGCTCAATAGCAAACACCTCATTTGTTGAAAACCTGTCTACCTCCTTAAAACTCAGGTCAAAATGAATCATTCTCTGTGGTGAACTAGCCAAGAAAGACTATACTGAAATATGTGTTTTTTTCTGGAGAATGACCATATTATAAGCTAGTTCAAATTGGTTTTATCTGCTACTAAATTATACCCATAACACAAACAATGAAAAACTGTGTATTTACCATGTTAATTACATCAGACATGCTAATGATGCATTAACTAGCTTTGATTATCAGTGGCTCTGTGAAATTTAAAACCGAACCCAGAGGACCATGTGTCTTTCTTAGGTAAATGTTACTGGGACTTAAGGACTGTCACGTTTCTGTGTGAAACCTCCAGGGTCTGTTGTTTGTTCTCCCTTGAAAGTCAGGACATGGATGTGCAGAGTTCACCTACTAAGAAGAATTTGACCTGGGCCCAAGATGGAGAGATAATGGGTATGGAGAGACAGGGTATGCATAGCCTGCCATTTGATAAGAGGACACAAGCATCTTCATATGTAGTAGCCTAAAGGACCCTGTGGCAGATGGTTTGTCTCACTGAGCCACTGATTCATTCATCCATCTGTTCTTCAACATAAACCCCACTAAAATCATTTAATACATTTCCCCCTTTATTCATGTTTTAGATTCTCTTTGACAGCAAACCCAAATAAAGATTCTCATGTCACTCTGCCCTAACATTGAATATTACTTCTCTTCCAAGGAACAACTCAGAATCTCAGAATAATATGTTGAAAGCTGAAAATAAATTTTCTTTTATTTAGCAAATACAGCTTTTCTCTGCATTCTGATGCTACTCAAAATTGCCAGTAATTAATCCTCAAATGAAGTGGCAAATAGGTGAAGTATTTCTATTTTAATCTTTGATAATTACTTACATTTAAAATGCATGACTCTCCTTATACTGGGGTCCATAAGTATTTCATTTCCAGCTAAGGTAATGAGTACATTAGAAAGGTAATGTGGGTAAAATTATTATAATTTAATTGCTTTAAAAGAGCAAATTTGGAAAATACAACAAAATGAGTAGTTTCCTGAGTAGATGAGTGAGCGTGCTACAAGGACAAACATGTACTTAAGATTTACTGTAATTTCTTGCTCAGGTCACTCCCACTTCTTTGATTAGCATTAGAACTGCCTTGAGGTTAAAACCACTTTCACGACTATAGAAGTGAACACTGAACTATGTAGGAAAAGGGAACAAATTATGAGTTTGTCATAAGAAAACAGTTCTGTTTACAATCACATTTCAGGAAGCATTAGAGTGGTGTCTTTTTAAGTAGTTGTGTCCCTCATTATTTTTATTAGTTTATGTATTTCAAGAAAATTGAGTATTGAAAAGTTTCATGCATTTTTAAATATATTTTAAATAGAGATTAAAATATATATACTTTAAAAAATATAGAGGAAACGGTTGGAGAGCTAGAACATAAGGTTTGACATTGGGTACATGTATATTTCTTTTTTATTTTTCTTTATTCCTCTTTATATCTTCCCACATAGGAGTGGAATTTGATAAGAAATAGATCACCTGACCTGGGGAGGTAGGACTTCCTGAGATGGGAAAACTAGAGTGGATTTGTTAGCATCCCCAATTAATAAGATATTTTCAGTGAAACATCAAATATCATTTAGTTCTAAAATTAGTGGCACAACTTCAATGGAAGGTACACTTGTGCTTTCCTATGCCTGAAACCTTCCCAAATTTGTTTCCTTTCTCTTTTTTTTCCAGATTCCCAGTGCTTTGTACAGATCTCTTTCAGAATTTCCTCTACCAAAACAAATTCCCAATTTTCACCTTCTGTCGTGCAGGGTGCCCTGCTCGCTGCGCCATTTGTAGTGCAGGGTGTCATGTGGAGTCTCTGGTCCCGCTCCCCACATAAGAACTCATGATATGTTGAGGCCAAAAAGGAACACCCACGGAGCCATAAGTAGGGGAGTCATATCACTACATTCTCTCTGGCGGCATCCGTCTCTCTGCAATCCGCTCTTGTTAGCTCAGCCACCATCTTCTTGCTAGTCCCAATTTTTCTGCTAGCATAGCCACAGCAGTTATATTAGTGGCCAAAGGCTCACTGGTTACAGCTGATGGCCAACTAGCCACAGCTGATGGCCATACAATCACATTTGATGGCCATTTATTACCTGAGCCAGCACCTGTCTATGTGAGGCCGAGAGCCTGGAAACTACTTTCTGGGGCTCTGTCCTCACACCTTCCAATTCCAATTTTCAAACTAGAAATATCATAGTTTGGCATTTATTTTCAACAATTCAAACTAAGATAGTGATTCCTCAATCTTCTTTCAATGATTCATTGGGATTTATCACATCCGTGGTCTTGTGGGGTAGGTATTCTTTGTATTTTATTCTACTTGGCAACAGGGTTGAGCCTTTAAGCCAGGCCAGGCCAGGCCAACTGTAGCACTGCATCCCTGTGGGAAGAGTGATTGATTCAAAGACAGGCACTAGACCAGTGAGAATGATCTGTCAATTTTCCTCCTGGGAATGCTGGGGAATGCTGTCTTCATTTTAGATCATTAGAAGGAAACAAATAGGGAATGATTTCCTGTAGTCATCCTACTTGGTTGAGCAAAAGTTTATCTGCAGCAGGAATGAAAATGTCTATACGAAAGGAGAAATACAAATGAGCTGAACTGAGAAATGGAGGCAGAGCCATGACAACATTACTTTAAGCCTGATTCTACTAGTATCTGAAATAATGCGGGAATATATGTGTGTAGGCAATAATAATATGCATATATATTTACTATTATGTGATACTCTATAACACATTAGTTTAATTATCATAGAGCTTATAATTTTTCAGATATTTTCCAAGTATTTATTCCTTGTATGCCACAATTATTTTCTGAAATATTTAACACAAATATTAACTAGTTAATTTTTTTTATCACAACCACACAATTCATAAATATTCAAGGTAGTTTATAATTCAGATGTTTTAATGCCTATCTTGGAAATTTCTCTTGATACTAAATACTCTCTGTCACTCCTTTTCTACTCTGACTTTTCTGTGTTTGTCCACTCCTCTTATACTGATCTGCTGAATATTCAGCAATATAATGACACAAGATTCTGTCATGTTCTGCAACACCCCTTCACAACCTTACCTCACCGAACAGTATGTAGAATCATCTCAAGTGTAGAAAGTACAAATGGACACAGGGGGTGGAGAAAAGACAGACCTAGGAACGATAAGTACATAATAGCATAAAGCTTCCTCTCTGTGCAATTTACAAATATTTGATTTACAGATATCTCACACATATTGAAGAAATGAGATTGTATAGAGAGTCAAATCTTCATGTTAAAACTTCTGCTTCCCCACATACAGACAAGGACCCATTGTTATTTAGTTAAAATAACCTAGTTATAAATAACGCCAATGGTGTGGTAAGATTCACAACTAAGATAAAGGCTTTAAATATTCTCTTAATTTTCCTCAGAAGTTGATAAAACACATTTTTTTCCTTCAATTTTCTTTCATGGGTTTTCATCACAAGCAAAAGTCAATTTCCTAAGCAAAACCGGTTTGTGGATTTGTGAACACACAAGACGTGCACCATAGTAGGAATAGTTGAAGGTCAATTTACTACCAAGAATTATGCAACAGCTCTATGCTTTTTTGTTCATGGGGTAGTTCCTGACTGAAAAAAAAAAAAAAATTAAAAAAAAATGATATCACTATTGTCTGAAGCCTGAGTTTTCTTTAGTAGAGACAACACAGTTACGTTTATGGGTTTTATACAACTTCTTTACCCCATCTTCAATGCCTACTGAATTTTTTTTTTTTTTTTTTTTTTTTTCTGGTAGTCCATTCTTCCAGTGCAATTGACAGCAAGACAATCAGGTTTAGGGGCTATAGAATAATCTGTAATGGGGCAAGATAACAGGTCTTATTTTAGCTCTTTCTTCTGCTCAAAATACTGTTGAAAATGTAAAGCTAAGACCCCTGAAGCGTCTTCAAGTACCACTTCACAGAGCAACTAATGCATATATATTTTAAACACATTTGACTGCACATAAATAGTGCAAATAAGTTCCTATAACTCTAACTGATGTCATTTCTTGGTGAGTGAGGAAAACTCCATGGGAATTTTAAAAATCATCCAGCACCAAAGAAAACAATTCTAATTGGAGAACAAAGCAACCTTCTGAGGAGGCTGCCTTGTACGAAAACATACCTATGCTGCGTAAACAGCACTTTCAATTCCATTCACAAAGGACTCATGGATACTTGTAGATAATTAAAAGCTATTTAAAAAGATAATTTTCTTCTACCAGGATTTTGGAAATTCGTTTTTCAGAGATATTATAAGAAGCAAAATTGTCTCCTCAGGCTCCCTTGGGCATTTTATGCTGGGTTTTTGCTTTCTTTCTCTGATGCAGGCTCCTTCCAGGCAATTCTCTTGGTGGTCTTTATTGAACTTCTGACTAATAAAATCCTCTGTGTTACTGAAGAGCCACTGTTTAACTTCAGGCAGTCCCTATGGAAAGTGAGTCACATCTATACAAATGTGGGAAGGTGATAAGGAACACTTTTATGACCCATGTAATTAAATCTCTCTTTCTCATCATTGCCTCATATTTGCTTATCTCAAGCTGAAGACAGCTGGACCCTCTTTCCTTCCCCAATTACATTAAATAATAAAGCTGTCTAGCCATGGAGCTGTTCACCTGTGACTTAAAAATGTACTGTCAAGAGAAAATTAAGATTTGCTTTTTTTCAACGGGTCACTAAGTTTCTCTCTACATTCTTTCCATTTTTTTCATTATTTGTCTCTGCTCTTCCCCAGTTCAAGAATTATACAATAGAATAACCATATTCTTTTCACAAATATAACTAAATGGATACATATGATTCAATCATCAGGTTTGTGCAACTTATAAAATTAAATGTTTAAATCAAAACGGAAGTCTAATTCATTAACATTTTTGAAAGTTATTCATTTTTTTTAATTAAATTTACTGGGGTGACAATGGTTAGTAAAATTATCTAGGTTTCAAGTGTGCATTTCTATAATACATCACCTATATATCACGTTGTGTACTCATCACACAGATTCAGTTCCTTACATCACCATATATTTGACCCCTTTTACCCTCTTCTAGCATCCTCCTTCCCAAAAAATTATTCTATGTATCATTTTCCTTTTTCCTCACCTCAATCATTAAATGCATTTTAGTTTTAGCCTGGAATGATTCTACTGTAGATGCATAAGGTGGAAAAACTGGAAGTCTGCCACCTATGAATGTCAAAAGGCAACTGTATTCTCGACAGTATATGTGATTTTTTCTATCTATCTATTATCCTTCTGTCCATTTATCTACGCTAATTAAAATTGTTATTCAACCTGATTCTAACAAACTCTCATTAAGGAAGGAAACAGAGTTGTGAGGATTTACCTCTTAACAAGTTATTGCCATGGGAATAGTTGACTCATAATTCATTTTTTTTTTCAATCCATTGTCACTCATTTACGCATTTCCATCTCCACATTTTGTCTCAATGTGATTTTCTTCTAAATAAATCTCAAAATAGATTGCACACCAATATGCTTCATCATTCTCAGACCAAATACCTATGCCCTGCCCCACCCACCCTTGTCACCTTTTAGGAAATGCTTCCCTCTCCAAGGAACCTAACTGAAAACATGATAATATGTTGTCTAATGAATGAGTCAGTATTTTATTGCACTAGCAGATATGTATGTGTTCCAATATTTTGTTTTATTTTATTTCATTTTATTTTATTTTGGTTTCAGAGAAGCAAATTTTGTTAGTAATGACATTATCTAAAACGTATTTAAGATAATACATTGTTGTATCTGTTTCTCTTACTTGCCCTTAACCTTCCCATCTTCCTCCTGCTCTTCCTTCATTATTAAAGACAGTCCTGGAGGATCACTCCTTCCTCCTACAGTGATGCAAGAGCCATCTCATATATTTAAATTGAATTATCTTTCTCCTTCTCCTCCTTCTTTTTCCTTCTTAATTGAGGCATAATTGGCATATAATATTATATTGGTTTCAGGTGTACAACATTATGATTTGATATTGGGATAGACAATTGGCCCTTGCACAATGACAGGCTGAAGGGTGCCAATCCCCATGCAGTCAAAAATCTGCGTATAACTTTTGACTTTCCAAAAACTTAACTACTAATAGCCTACTGTTGACTAGAAGCCTTACAAATAACATAAACAGTTGATTAACACATATTTTGTATGATCTATTTATTGTATACTCCAGTCTTACAGTGAAGTAACCTATAGAAAAGGAAATGTTAATTAAGAATATCATAAGGAAGAGAAAAAACATTTACGGTACTATGAATACTGTATTTATCAACACCGTAAATTTGCATTGTCTGTTTTAGGCCATGTGGTTTATCTGTGAGTCTCTGAGATTTTTGGAACTGTCAAATTAAAAAAGAAAAAAAAAATCTATATATAAGTGGACCCACACAGTTCAAACCATGTTGTTCAAGGGTCAACTCTATTACAAAATGATCACCACAATATATCTATTTAACATGGATCACCATACAGTGTTACAAAATCTGTTCCTCTTCTTCCCCTTCCTCTTCCTCTTTCTCTACTTCTTCTCCTCCTGCCTCTGCTCTTCCCCTTCCTTCCTTCTTTTTCTTTACTTTTTTTATCTATACTTGATCCAAAGAAAATTTCAGATCTCTTTTATGCCCCTGTTTTTAGTTATATGTTCCAACCACACTGTCCCAACAACACCACACTTATGGCAACAACCCAAGACTCTACTTGTAATGTTCCATCTTTCTGTGACCTGGAAGAGAGGGAGAGGGTTGGGTGAGCACTCTGTGCTATGAAGGAATACAGCGAAAAGCAGTTAGAAGGAAGATACCAATATTATCTTAGGGGAGAAACCCATGGATCAAGATGAAGATAAGAATCAAGATTTCAGGTGCAACAATTAGAGAGAGTTATAAGACAGGAAAACAGAAGCAGTAATGATAAGTGAGGCAGGCAGAATTTTAAGATGATCTCTAAGACATTCACTCCTCTGGTTTACACAGCCTGTATAATTGTTTGAACTTTGAGTGTGATTAATTTTATTTGTGTAATTAATCTGCATTAACCTATTATTATAGGGCACTATTGACCTTAAGATAAGGAGATTATCCAGGTGAGTCTGACTTAATCATATAGCTCTTTAAAAGCATGTTATTCTCCTGCTGGTTGCAGAAAGATGTGAGAGATTGAAAGCAGAAGAAGGAGTTGACATGTTGTCAATGGCTTAAAGATGAAGGAAACCAAACAGCAAGAGATGTTAGTGGGCGTTAGAAACTGAGAGTAGCATTCAGTTGGCCCCAAGCACAGAAATGAGGAATATACTCCCATTACTGGAAGGAACTGCATTCTGCCAACAAGAATTGCCTTGGACACACATTTTTCAGTATAACTTATAAATGATAATTCATTCTGGCTGACACATTGATTTTAGTTTTCTGTGACACATTGATTTTAGTTTCTGTTTCGGGGTAGAAAACAAAGCCACACCACGATGGGTTTCTGACCTACCTGTGAGCTAATAAATGGGTATTGTTTTAAGATGCTAAGTTTGGGGTGAATTTTTATGCAGCAATAGAAAACTAACATACAGAAACCAGAGAATAAAAATGGCCAACTCTCAAAGCTAGGCATTTGGGTAATTGTAGCAGTACCAATATATACATTGGCAGGACAAACCTACTTTAAAAGTTTGGAAAAAAAATCTAATACTGAGTTTATCCAAGTTCTTTATTGCTCCTAGACATTTCTTTGTGACTATAGAGACAGAATATTAGACTTAGTATGCTTGAAATCTCTCTCTTTCTCTTTTGCTGCCCTTCATTGGTTACACTACAACTTGCCTGTGGTAGGCAGAAAAACAGACATTCTCCCCAAAAGATGTCCATGTCCTAATTCATGAAGATTTTGAGTATGTTATGTCATATTATAAGGGAGAATTGAGGATACAAATGTAATTAAGTTTGCTATTTTATTTATATTACAATAAGGAGAATTTCCTGGATGATTTAGGGTGAGCAAACATAATGAGAAGGGCCCTTAAATGAGAAAGGGGGGTACATAAGAGTCAGAATCAGAAAGATGACAGAATGAGAATGACTTTATCTTCCATTGTTGGCTTTGAAGGTGGGAAAGGGTTATGGACCAAGGAATGAGGTCAGACTCTAGAAGCTGGAAAACGCAAGGAAACAGATTCTCCCCCAGAGTCTTCAAAAGAAACATAGTCCTTCCAATACCTTGATTTCAGCCTAATGAAACCCAGTGTGGACATCTAACCTCCAGAACTGCAAGATAATAAATTGCTATGCTTTAACACATTAAGTGTATAACTTGTTACTGTGACAATAGGACACTAACACATAACCTTTCATTTCATTTCATTTCATTTCATTTCATTTCATTTCATTTCATTTCATTTCATTTCATTTCATTTCATTTCATTTCATTTCCATTCTTTAGGTTAACAGTATCACCTGGTCAACCATCCAAGTTAGACATCTCAACGTCATTTCCAATTCTTTCCTCTTCCACATGCCTTCTGTAACATATGGTCAAGTCCATTCTATCATGTCACTTGCATCCATTACTTCCACTCCATTGACTGTAACATTATTGTGGTAGGTATACATAATTTCTTGACTGGGCTATTGAAATTGTTTCTGCCATCAGAGATCACTCCATCTGTCAAGCTGATACCAGTTATTTTCTGAAGCTACAAAATATGATCAAGGCATTCTCCTGGATCAAAACCAACAACAAAAATAGCCTCCCAATGACTTTCAAAACATGTAAGTTTAATAGAATTGCTTATACCACCTAGAAAGCAATTCAAATCTCTAAGAAGCTTTGGAAAATCTAAATGATGATTTCTGTAAATCTTATTCTTTGCAACTTGAAATGTAGTGATCCTGTTTTCTTATAAATTATTTTGAATGGTTTTCATCATTCTAACTGACCTTTATTATCACAGTGTCGTTTCTTTTCCTAACTAATTTTTTCTACCTTATGATGCTTATCTTTTCCCAGTCAGTGTAGAAAAGAATATTTTCATATTTTTCTAACTTGTTCCTTGAAATTCAAAACATTGACACTGAAAATTACCCTCATTAAATGCATAGCCTACTCTAACTTTATTTTTCACCAAATACAAAACTTTTCTGTTCAGCATCAATCAGTAACATGATGCCATTTTTTCTATCAAATATCACTATTAAATCAGTGAATTATCACATTTTAAAGATATTACTCTAGTCTTTTTATGTTTACCTCTATATTTTATATTAATTGGAAATTATTAAATTATTCAGTCTAAGCTTGTGAAGTTTTCTTGGCAATATGAAACCATATATTATATATATATATATATATATATATATATATATATATATATATGTATATGTATATATATATGGTTATTTTTCATCATCATAGATGCATTAAAGCCATCATAGGACTGAAAGAGCCTTGACCCCACCTCAGCATCTGCACATCAAATATATAAATTCCCTCCATAAGAAGTTATGATGCTATCTTAATGGTTTGGAATACCTCCCACCCTTAACCTCCACCAATATCTTTATTTAATTCAGAGTTTTCTTTTTTAAGTGATTACTCTTGGATCCTATAAATTGGTATTATGTTTTATTTTATTAGTCTAGGCTATATTTCTCAATCTACTGATTGCACATTGAACTAGAGTGTCATTTCTCCTTTCACTAATTTACTTGAATCATTTGAAATTGCCAATATTTGATTAATTTGACTGATAAAATTTTCTATTTCATAAGGTTAAATATAACATTTAGTTTAATAATGTGTACATATGATTGCAGGTGCCAATTTTCCAATCTCCCCAAGTCCACCAGTTTTAGCCCTCACAACTTTTTGGTGCACTGCTGGTTTTTTCAATCGAACAAACAAAATTAATATGAAATTTAGGTTTTCTATAGTGTGTTTCATGTTTTCAAATCAACATAAAATACCCTAAAATGGAATAGAGCATGGATATTAGCACACATTAGAAGCACACTGAGAACCCTCACATGAAGCACTCAGAAATAGAAGAGCCTTATCTTCAAACCCAGTGACCTTACGGACCTCAGGTATCCAGCATTTTCAGTCATGGTACTCAGTTGCGTCAATTTCATGTACCCCCCCGCCCAACCATTGTTGTCCAGCACTGCTTGCTCTAACCTCACACAAAAATCAACAATTTAAATTAATTAAAATATGTTTTGGGGATTGAGGAATCTTTGGAAAGATTTTTCAGTAGAATAAAAATTAACCTAGAAGCGGATGGGTAACAAAACCTACTTTCAATCATTAAAATAAGTCTTAAAGAAATAGAATTATACAAAAAGTACACTGTAAATAATTTAGCTATAAAACAAAGGGCATTTTCCCCCTAGGTGTGTGAAGGTGCTGGTCATATACCATCACTTTGCATTTGACCTATACATATACACATGTTCCTGTCAGTGATTTGTCTCTGAATATCCAAAATGGTCATACATAGCAAGTAACCTCAAAAAAAGTTATTTTTTTGAAGCATGGAAGGAAGCTGCCTTTAATTTTTGTTTTTTGTTTTATCCCTTTGGAGTCCTATAGATAAGAGTGCTTCAATCCACTAATACTCATTGATTTGCCACTGATTACTTCAAATTCCATTGATTACTTCAATATTCCTGGCCTGGGATTTTAAACATGATTTCTGATGTGTTTCTTAAAATACTACTTAGTCATACCATTTAAATTTTATTTACAGATACATTATTTTAAAAATACTTTAAAAATAATTCAAGTGTCCTTATGCAGTCTTGATCAGATATATAGACTTATTTATAGATTTTGTTCATTTTTTATTTTTGTTTTACTCCTTAAAATGACAGCAATGGGTGAAAGTAAGTTGGACTTGAAAATATATTTTTCCAAATAGCAAGGCTTTTATGAATGGTTTTTCAGCTAAATAACAAATCTAAAATACTTCTTAGGTGAATTACTTCTCTTGACTTAAGTTTAAAATCTATGAACTAAATGCAGATTTTTAAAAAATCACTAACATTGATGTAATACCTTATTTAAAAAATCATCTGTATTTTTCATATTTATTTTCTAGCAAATAAATAATTGGAGAATTTTCCACTATTGAGAATGTATTTCTAAATATATAGAAAAATGAGGGGTTAATTAATGGTTTGATTATTTTTATTCCTACGACACACTAACACCAATTTGTTACAAACACTTGCCACCTGTTTCTGTCACTTATCTCCCTCTGAATCTTTCCCTTTCCTTCTATTGTTTAAATGAATATTCAAAGGTTTTAGATAATTAATCACACAGAACTGTTTTAAACATGTTTTGCCCTAAGAGGTCTTTCAAATAATTAGCTCCTTTGTAAGTGTTCAAAGATATAGTACATTATGCCAAGATAGTAAAATTTCCAAATAATTTTCTTCTTTTTGCTGATCTATATTAACCCAATCTTTCAATTCCCTATTCCCAATTGTTGAATAAAACATCAACAGAAGATGGCACTGTTTAGTCGTCATTTAAAAAAACTATATATATCAGCAAATAATCTCTCCACTTTTAACAAAAAAACAAATTTTAAAAAGCTACCTGGGAGGAAAATAGACAATTGTATTTCAAAATCGAGGTGAGGTACATAGCATAAAGCATAATTTACTTGAACATCAGAATAAGAAATAATTTTAAATGAAACATGGAAAACTCAATTATGAAACACACTTTCCACCAAAATGATAAGAAAATATCATTTTATAGCCCAGTATTAGTTATATATGAAAAGTACCAATCCCATATGTGATATCAAGTCATTGGAGGAGTACTGACATTCACATTAGAGTTTGTGTCCCATCTTTACAAATACTAATGAGACCTTGGACAAGTTGTTCTGTGAATCTAAATGACCTCACTTATATAAAGGAAAGGGAATGCTATGTGTTCTATTTTTAAGGTTTAAGTCAAAGTATAGTAAATATTCAATCCCTAACATTTGTTTTACCATACTAGAATATAAACATTGTGTGGGGCAAAAACATAAAAAAAAGGGGTTTTTGTTTGTTTGTTTTTTGTTTTGTTTTTTTGTTTTTTTATCATTATGTTGTCAACATGTAGTATGTTCCTTGTCTGACATTTAGTAGAAGCATGACAAGTGTTGTTTCATTAGAATACATAACAAAACTTTAATGGACTATATGTTGGCTTTATATAATGGACTATATAAATGGCCTTCCAAAGAGGGACTGTTACAATCGTATTAAGGTTTTCAGAAGCAATAATATAAGTTATCTAAATAGATAGAACAAAAATTACCATTCTTTTTATATTGATATCTTTTAACACTATTACATATAAACAGATGACTGTATCTGAAAATATAATAAGGAAAATTTTGTCCCTGTGGAAGTACCCAAATTTATTGGCAAGACAAATTACTTGAATCCAATTTACACTGATTAAATGTGTATATTAAAAATAATCACATAGAAATGAAGAGCTTACATTTTTATCCTAGAATTCAACTCCTGAGCAAACCTAAACCTAAAAAACAAAATTTCAAATTCATGTTTGAAAGAGTTACATGTTTAAACATTCATCCACATAACTCCCACATAATAGATATTGCTAGTATTCATTTAAAAATCCATTTTATTTTCTTCTTAGATACGTATATAGTTGGCCCATATTTCCTGCTCTCCTTTGCAATTAGATTTGGTCACATGGCTGAGTTGTAGCAAATGGAATGTAAATCAAAGTCTTATTTGTTACTGTTATGTGAAGGTTTTTAAGAAATGGATATGCCCACCAGGGGGTAACAAAGACAGGATAGGGTTAAGCTCCATCCAGCAGGGCAAATATTTTATCACTAACATATTTAGATTTTTTCCACCCTAACTTCATATGTTAATCACTGCCAAAATGTCTTGAGTATTTCCTCCCTTCTTGACAGATGCCAAATTGTTACCTCTTTTCTCTAATTCATGCTGACAGAGAGTTGATCAGTGATTGCCTCTCAGGAGTGAGAAGCGACTAGAAAGTGGTATAAAGGAACTTTTGGGAGCAAAGCAAATATTTTGTATCTTATTTAGTTGGTAGTTACATGAGACGCACTAGTCAAAATTTATCAAACTATATGTTTAAGAAGTGAGCTTATTTGCATATAAAATTTTCTTTCTTTGAAAAATAAGATTAATTTGTAAATAATAACGTAAATATTTCTCTTGGTTCTTTGTGTATCTGAAGGTAAGAGATTAAATTTCATGAGTAAAAGTGGAATTAATTGAACATTATAATTCTGAATAGAGACAATGAAACAGACCCAATGATTCTTATGATATTTAAAATTTTATTATGTTTTGAAAGAGGTTAGACAGTCTTTCTGGCTTCAGAGAAAAAACAAGAACAAGAGGTATATTAACAGAAGGGACATGCTCGATTTTAGAAATACCTCTAGAATGCTCTCGATACTTTTCAGAACAACAATATGTTGAGGTAGAAAGCTTTCTAATCACACAAGTTCTAAGCAGAAATAAAATGAACAGTGATCATGGATGTTCGGAGATATTTTCCACAGGTAATGGGATTTGACTAGAGGACCTATGAGATTTTTACTAACTTTCAGAATTTTTACTAAGTTTTAGGATTCTAAAATGCATAATTTAATATACACAAAACTACATCTTAAATTACCCTAGTATAGCTAGTCTAGTAAGTATATGAAGGCTGCACTTAACATACTATTCATCATATCTCATTATTAATCACCTTTCATACATTTCCTATCACCTTTAAAGTAGTGTGTTTATAAATGTGTGTGGAGTACATAGTAGTATTTCACAATGAGTTTCTTTTCATTTTAAGAGTTTATTTTAATCTTGCTTTGTGGATTATTTCCTATTTCAAATTCTGTGCATCATTCATTTTACAAAGAAATTGAATTAAAACATTCTTCTAATTTACCATCTAAGGCAACATACAATTTAAAAATATATTAATAATATTTTGCTCTCCGGTAAAATAATCTTTAGAACAGTTCTCCATTGCTAAAGCAAAATAGACTAATTTATCTAGTGAATGAAAACATCAGTTTAACCCCTTGTTGAAGAAGATCTGTTTCTGAGGTACTAAAATAATCTAATATGTTAGCAGATTTTGGGATTCCCTGAACTATACAATTTTAATGTGAATAAATACAGAATGAATAAATATTTAGAGAGATAATTGACCTAAGGTTTTCAAATGTGTATTTTGGTAAATAAGGCTACATAAAAATCTACAGAAAACAACTGAAAACTAATATTATCATAATTTTATAGAAAAGAAAATAACCTTTAAAGACCCTTCAAAATTAAATCAAACCTAGGACTGGCATTCACAATATTTACAGGTATGGATATCATAAGGAACTGACCAGTTAAAACAGAAATTCGCTAATGTGCATTACTGGTTTATACTAACACCATACTTGGATAAATGTAATGTTAAAATTAAAACAAACAAACAAACTATATATGCATATATGTGTGTATATATATAGACACTATATATATATATATATATATATATATATATATATATATATATATATAGACACTATATATTTTATATAAAATATAAAATATATTTTTTCATAAAAAATCATTGCATTATCCTTATGTCCTTATTTTATCTCAGATTATAAAAATGTTGTTACACATGAGTAAGTGTCATCAGGAAAAAAGTTGGGGAATGCTGACCTATCATATCCTTCAAAGGTGTGAACCCCAAATCAGCATCAATGAAAGCGTATAGGTGAATTTTGTGTGTTATTGAATTGCAAGTATTAAGTTTAAATATATTATAAGATGCCTCTCTCAGTCCTGTAAGGAAAGGGAGTGATCCTGAAATAGCCTGGATATAGGCTATTTAATACATATGAAGTGGAATATTTGGTCTCATTCCTTACGGTTTTCAATCTAGCTATAGAAACAAGATGAATGCATATTAAATAATGATAAACTTACTTTAAATTGATGCATCTAAGTATATGAAATAATAGTATTGCCCAGAAACATACCTAATAAGATAACCCATCGTAAAAAACAAAGAAAAACTGATTACATGGAAGAAAATTTAATTTGAAAAATATTTTCAAATGAAATGGATTCTATTTATATTTTGGGATCTATAAGAATTTTAAACATGCTCATGAATGATAACTGATGCATAGAGTTCTCTCTATATAGACATTAGATTCTTAAAGAGTGAAAAATAACTAATCTGGGTGAAAAAGAGCTATATGCATACCCCTGCTTTGTGCTCCATGGAAAATCTAGGACTTCCTACATATTCTTAGGTGAGCCCTTGATTTGACATACTAACTCTAATGCCAAAATACTCTGTTAAATATACTGTAGGATTATGAATTTTAGGTATCTCCTGAAGTCGTGTGCAAGAAATTGAAAGATATGTAGGTTGTGGTAGGCTAAATAATGACCCCCGAGATAGTTTATTCCTAATTCTCAGAACCTGTGACTGTGGCCTTATATGACAAAAGGGGAGTTACAGATGTGATAAAGTTAAGGATTTTGAGAAAAGTAGATTATCTTGGATAATCCACATGAGTCCTAAATGTAATCACTAGTGTCCTTATAAGAAGGAGGCAAAGGAATATTTGTCTAGAGTAGTGGAAGAAGGCAATGTGAGGGAGGCAGCAGAGATTGGAGTGATGGGGCCACAAGCTGAGGAATGCTAGTTAGCTGGCTTCCTCTATAGGCTGGCAAAGGATGGATTCTCCCCTGGAGCCTCCAGAAAGAACCAGCCCTGCTGATACTTTGATTTTGGTTTCTTAAGACTCATTATGGACTTCTAACCTCCAGGACCAAAGAGAATAAATTTGCATTGCTTAAACCACAACGTTTATGGCAATTTGTTGCAATGGCAACAAGAAACTAATAAGTAAAACTATTTTTCTCTTCTCTTACATCTGCTCTGATTTCATATTTAAATTAGATTGTCTCAGTGCCTTTTAAATTAGCATCTTGTATCACACTCTGCTTTTATCAGATCTGTGCTATTGTTACATAAGGACGGACAATTAAGTTTGTGAACTCATCCTGGAGAAAATGCTACATACCTCATTGCTCAATATCACTAGGGTCACCTTTGAAGTACTCCTCTTGGGAAGCTATGCACTGACTCCAGTCCACCCTTCAAAACAATTTTGGAATTTCTGGATCGGCCATCAGAGCTGTCGTCATATTACCCTCGATGTCCTGAATGTCATCAAAATATGTTCCTTTCAATACTTCCTTTATCTTTGGGTAAAGAAAGAAGTCATTGGGGGCCAGATCAGGTGAGTAGGGAGGGTGTTCCAATACAGTTATTTGTTTACTGGATAAGAACTCCCTCACAGACAGTGCCATGTGAGCTGGTGCATTGTCGTAATGTAAGAGCCATGAATTGTTGGCGAAAAGTTCAGGTCATTTTCATCTTTTTCACACAGCCTTTTCAGCATTTCCAAACAGTAAAACTTTCTTAACTGTCCAGTTGGTACAAATTCATAATGAATAATCCCTTTGATATCAAAAAAAGTTAGCGAAAAGTTCGTGAACTTAATTGTCAGACCTCATATACCTCTTTTTTGTTTTAATGGTATTGTCTCCATTGCCAAATTACTTACATTAAAAATGAGGCTGTATTTAGTATTTTTTCTGAAACAGCCAATTAGAAGCCAGTTAAACAAATTGATGTATAACATCCTTTGCTGAGAGTTCATGAAATTCCTCATAAAATAGGTCCTGTTTGACAACACATTTTTTTCTTTTAATTGAGTAAACAATCATAAAATGTCATGTAATGGGAAAATATACATTGTCTTCTGGGTTTAAATGTAAAATAAAATACAATATTTCATAATATAGAATATGTTCACTGTAGCTTTTTATTAATGACAGAGTCATAAAGACATGAAATTGAACCATTTAAAAAGTTCTCAGACATAAATTATAAGGTGAACCTCACGTGTCCCTTTCCCAGTGCACCACATTTTTTATGAGCTGTTTATCAAGAGGTGGTAATTATGGCATTAGGGAAATCAGATGTGGGAAAATTAGAATCTGAGATAAATAGAAGGTGTGTCATGAGTATTACAGCACATTTTAAAGATTTTGTAGGGAAGTCAAACCAAAATAGTGTTGAATTTTAGAGACTGAGTTGTATCCCCCTAAAATTCATATGATGTGGTCTGAAATCCCAGCGTCTTTGAAAGTGACTGTATTCCATGACAAAATTTTTAAATAGGTAATTAAGTTAAAATGAGGTCATTATGAGACAGGTTAGTTAGTATGACGTCAGGCAGTTAGGAATTCCCTGGTAGACTGAGCAGAAACTGAAATTTCCAAGCCTCAAGATAACCTGCTCCTGCAGGGCAAAAACCTTAATCATACTCCAGGGCAACTGGAACTTTTCAAAAGTCTCCTGTAGGCTGGAGCAGCAGAGTGAATCTGATAAACATCGTACTACTGGGTACCAGCATCCAAGTATTTCCCTCCCAGGTAGAAACAGAAAAATAAAAGTAAAGCTTTTGCCTTAGCTAGTGGGCTTCCCAGTTTTAGGTACACTCTCCCGCTCGGGAACTATAATCTTTCCTCATGCTTTAATGAATTATCTTCCTTTATAACTCTTTGCCTCTCCTTGGTCCGTGTGTCTATTCTTCAGCTTCACGAGACATGATCCTGTCTCAAACTCAAAAATTGCCAGCAAATCCTACTTTATTTGGGGGCTCGTCTGGGATTGAAGGAGAGGCAAATATTATCTGTACCTTTCTACTGGCCCACTTATTGGGCCTTTATCATTTTTGTCTCTTTTTCCTATCTCACAAACAGTAGGCCTCAGTCAGCCATTTAAATGTGAATAGCACGGCTGCTACTCTCAAGACTGGGAGGGCAGGTCTTGCAGAAGGGCTCTGGTCGATCCCCTCCGGCATTGAGCCGGAGGAATGTCGGCCACAGTCCAACTGCCTATTCTCTTGCTTTCTCTCTTGGGCGGAGTGAAGCCCAAAGACAGCGTGCTGTTGGGGTGAATGGCCCTTGGCAGCAACTGAAGGACCCTGGGTGTGGCTACTCTGCGGTGTGTCCCAAAGGCTCCCTGAGTCTTCCCCCAGCCCGACTGCCCTGAAGGGTGCCATTTGGAGGCTATCCTCCTCCTCTTTGCTATTTTCTCATATTCTTCTGCTGCTTATTTTCCTTTGCATGAGGAAACTGAATGCTGGTGTGTGGTCAGGATGGTGGGCCTTTGCAGACAACTGAGGGACCCTGGGCGTAGCTACTCTGTGGTGGGTCCTAAAGGTCTCTCTGGTCCCTTCCCAGCCCAACTGCCCCTAATGGTGCCAGTGGGATGTCTCCTTCAACCATGCTACTCTTTTCATCCTGTCACTATCCGCATGTCATGGGACATTGATCCAGGGTCTCTTCCCTGTGTGACCCCCTCAACATTCCCTGCTGACCTCAAGACATCTTAAAGTAAGAACATGGACCTCTGCCTCTATAAGACATCTCTTGTCACTCAGGATAAGATTTATGTCACTTAGCATTCCCTCTCCTATCATGCTCTTGGGATCTCCTCCAAGATTTTAAGCGCAGATAGAGGTGTCCTGATGCACACCCCAAATCTCACTGTTGTTTCTTGATCTTTCCACCTGTTGTCGATTCTTTGATAATTGTCTAGCAACCCAAGTTCATCGGGGCCTCTACCCATGGAGCCCCGATTATTTTGCAGCTTTCCTTTTTCACCTTTGCTTTTGCCAGCCAACTGGCAAAATTCTTGGAAAAAGGCGGTACATTGCATACTCCCTTTATCTCAAGGAAGAAGACTTGTATGAATCCTTTTGGGGCTTCCATTTTCTTTTTTGTTCCCTCTTATCTATTGGGAATCAAAACTTCACCCCTGACCTTTCTGCCCAAACCACATGCCTTCTTTACAAGCCTTGAGTATATACTACTTCCTTAAACATCTTTATTTAGAAGGCCACTATTATAGTAATCGTGCCATCAAATGTGTGCGTGAAGGTCTCTCACACACCTTCACATCCCTGAATTGCATCTTGAAACATTGGGACAAATTTGACCCTCAGACTTTGAAGAAGTGGTGCCTGGTTTTCTTTTGTTCTGAGGTTTGGCCTCAATACAAGTTGGATGATGGGGAGACTTGACCTTCTGAGGGAAGTACTAATTATAATACTATCTTGCAGCTAGATCTGTTTGCAGACAGGAGGGAGAATGGTCAGAGGTTCCATATGTTCAGGTTTTTTTGCTCTGAGGGACAACCCAGACCTCTGTAAGAAATATAAAGTCGTCCTGGTTCTTTTGGCTGTGATCTCTTGCCTCCTTCCTCCTAAGGAGATCTCTCCTAAAGGGGTTCCTCCAAAGGAACCTCCAGCAGGATACTCCTCTCCTGAGGAGGTCCCCTCAACAAACACCCAGTCAAAAGATAAGATCACCCCAAAACTTTATATTCTGCTCAGGAGACGGTTCCTGCCCCAGCTCCTCCAGTTTTTCTCCATATCCAGGAACGCCTGGATAAAAATCTCCCAGCTTGGAGTAATCTCTTTCCCTTACAGGAGATACCAGGAGAATTTGGGCCTGTCAGGGTTCAAGTCCCCTTTTCCTTACGAGACCTCAGACAAATAAAGGGAGAGCTAGGGAAGTTTTCAGATGACCCTGACAAATACATAGAAGCTTTCCAAAATTTAACCCAGGTCTTTGAGCTCTCTTGGAGAGATGTTATGTCAATCCTAAATCAGACTCTCACAAGTTCTGCAAGACAAGCTGACTTGCAAGCTGCCAAAAAGTTTGGAGATGATCAGTTCATAGCATATCATGAGAGCAGACAGGACGGGACTATACTCAAGAGGCTTTCTCTGCTGGGAAACAAGCAGTACCCACTGATGATCCACAATGGGATCCCGAGACAGCCATGGGACATTGGCAGAGAACACACTCTCTGGCATGCTTTTCAGAGGGAATGAGGAGAACAAAGGCCAAACCCATCAATTATTCAAAACTATCCACTATTAGCTAGAATTTAAAAGAAAATCCTTCAGCCTTTTTAGAAAGGCTCAGGGAGGCCTTAATTAAATACACTCCTATAGGGCCAGACATCCCTTCAGGAGGAATTATTTTAAAAGACAAATTTATAACTCAGGGTGCCCCAGATAGCCACAGGAAATTACAAAAATTGGGTATTGGTCCCCAAGGCACCTTGGACCAGTTACTCAAGGTGGCCAACACCATCTTTTACAATCAGAACCAGGAGGAAGCCCAGGATAATGAAAGAAAAATAAGAAAAAAGGCAGAAATACTGGTGGCTGCCTTACAGGGTGCCCAGGGAAGGGGAAGGTCCAACTGCCGCCAATGTGGACAGTCTGGTCACTGGCAAAGGGAATGCCCACAGAAACCAGGGCCGACTTGGAGACCTCCCTGACCCTGTCCCATCTGTGAAGGGGATCACTGGAAGTCAGACTGCCCCTGGAGGCCTCCAACCCCAAGGCCAACCTCATCTAGCCAGACTCCCACTCAGGACTGAAGGGGCCCAGGGCTTCTACCAGTGGCTCCCTCGTCCCATCTAACTATTGGGACTCCTGAGCCCTGGGTAACCCTTGAAGTGGAAGGAAAACCTATTGATTTCCTTCTAGACATGGGAGCCACGTTCTCTTTCCTCCTCTCCAATCCAGGGACCCTCTCCAATTGACATGTATTGTCAGCGGAGTTGTGGGCAAGCCAATCGCTAAATATTTTTCCCCGCTTTTAGGTTGCATATTGGATGACAAAATATTCTCCCACTCATTCTTAATCATGCCAGATAGCCCTACTCCTCTATTAGGAAGAGACATTATGATGGCGATGAGAACTATTGTTCTCCTAGCCCCCGGAAGTATTCCTAGCTGCCTCCCAGTAGTAGAAACCAACATCAACTCTGATGTCTGGGCACCACAAGGGACAATTGGTTGTGCCTTAACCGCTGTTCCAGTCCACATTCATCTTAAGGACCCTATTTTCTTTCCTTACCGGAAACAATACCCTCTAAAACCCGAGGCACAAAAAGGATTAATCCCTATCATTAACAGTCTCAAACAACAAGGACTCCTCAGAGAATGCAACAGCCTTTGCAACATACCCATCTTAGGGGTTCCCAAACCAAATGGAGAATGGTGATTAGTTCAAGACCTCCAGGCCATCAATGAGGCAGTTATTCTTATATACCCTATAGTTTCAAATCCTTACACACTCATAGCCCAAATACCTGAAAGTGCGAAATGGTTCACAGTGTTAAACTTAAAGGATGCCTTTTTCTGTAGACCTGTGCACGCTGACTCACAATATCTCTTTGCCTTTGAGGACCCTGAAAGCCAGATTTCACAGCTCACCTGGACAGTCCTCCCTCAGGGATTTAGAGATAGTCCACAGCTTTTTGGACAGGCCCTCTCTAATGACCTTGTCAGAGTTTTCCTACAGCAACGGTACTCTTTTACAATATGTTGATGATCTTGTATTGTGTGCTCCATCTGAAGACCTCATCAGCCAAGGCACTACTGCCCTTTTGAATTTCCTAGCCTTTAAGGGTTACAAGGTTTCCAAAGCCAAAGCCTAAATGTGTCAGACTTGTGTCAAATACCTTGCACCTATTATCTCTGAAGGGACTAGAGCCCTAGGGGAGGACAGAATTTGTCCCATCTCCATGTATCCCCTAGCTAAGACCCTAAAACAATTAAGGGGCTTCCTAGACATCACTGGCTACTGCTGCCTATGGATCCCAGGATATGGAGAAATGGCCCATCACCTCTACCAATTAATTAAAGATACTCAAACTGCAAATACTCATATACTACTTTGGAGCTCAGAGGCAGAACAAGATTGTAGCCTTTATAACAAGCACTGTTAAGTACCCCAGCCTTAAGCCTTCCTACAGGAAGATAGAGAATAGCTTTAGGAGTCTTAATGCAACCCAGAGGATCCTCAAAACAACCAGTAGGCTATGCAAGTGAGGAACTAGATCTCGTAGCATGTGGCTGGCCAGCTTGCCTCCTGGCTATAGCTGCGGCTGCCCTCCCGGTTCCTTATGCCACCAAGCTTACGATGGGACAAGACTTAACCATTTTTTGCCCCTCCCCCCATCACATTCAAAGACTTTTAAATACAGACAATAGTCACTGGCTCACAGATAGCTGACTTTTGCGGTATCAAGCTCTTCTACTAGAAGGTCCTTTAGCTCGAATATGGATCTGTTTTTCTTTCAGTCCAGCCACATTCTTCCCTGAGGTGGAAGACGAGCTAATACATGACTGCCAACAAATTATACTACAGTCTATGCTGCGACAGCAGACTTACAAGACACATCCCTAGACAATCCAGATTGGACGCTTTTACTGATGAGAGTTCTTTTGTAAAAAATGCCATATGAAAGGCTGGATGTGCTGTTGTTACTTTACATAATATCTTAGAGCATGCAAGCCTTCCTTCAGGAGCCGGCGTACAACTGGTTGAGATAATAGCTCTTACTTGAGCACTAGAGCTGAGTACATGTATGTATGTGTGTGCTTGTGTATGTGTGTGTATATATATATATATAGATATATATATATAGATATATATATTCAAAATATGCCTTTTCGGTGTTATATGCCCATGGAAGCTTTTGGAAAGAAAGAAGCTTCCTAACTGCCAACGGGTCTCCTATCAAATATCACCAGGAGATCAACCGACTGCTACAGGCAGTACATTCTCCTAAAGAAATAGCAGTTATACACTGCAAGGGACACCAAAAGGGAAATGATGAGATTTCTGAAGACAACCGATTAGCAGACCAAACAGCTGAAAATGCTGCCTAACTGAGTCTTAACTAACTCTTCTAATTTGGGATGGGTCCATAACCCACATTAAGCCCCAATATACTCAAGAAGAGCAAGAATGGGCTAAGACAAGGGGTTACACTACCCAACCCATGGGTTGGTTACAAGGGGAGGATGGTCATTTACACCTCCCAGCTGCCAATCAATGGAAGGTTCTAAAAACTCTCCACCAAACCTCCCACTTAGGAAGGAACAAAACTTTTCAAACTACCCAAAAATTGTTTACAGAAAAAGATCTTCATAGGACTGGACGACATATTCTTATGTCCTGTGAAGTCTGTCATAAAAATAACCCTCTAACACATCCTCAGACACCCATATAGGTACAAAAGCAAGACATTCACCCATTTTCCCAAAGCCAAGGGATATAAGTATCTCCTAGAATGGGTAGACACCTTCACTCACTGGGTGGAAGCCTTTCTTTATAAGACAGAAAAAGCCTCATTTGCCACAAAAGCCTCCTCAAGGTAGATATCGCGATAACTCACTTTGGATTCCAACTGCAACAGTGATGTGCATTTATTTAGCCCAGCTGAATATATATCTCTGTCTCTCTTCATGGTACCTGCCATGATCGTTTCCGTAAATGTGGAGATTAGTCATACAGCTTGTTCCATGACAAAGGCGCTTAATGCCAGCTCACAAACACTTCATGCCATGTGCCAAGAGCTGGGATAAGTCAGAGAAACAGTTCTCAAGAACCGAGCTCTCGTAGACTACTTACTCCTTAAACACAATCAAGGATGTGAAAACTTTAAAGGATTATGCTGCTTCAATCTTTCTGACAACTCTCAGTTGATTGAAGATAAAGTCCAACAAATTCATGGCATAATTTCTAATATTAAACAAAGAACGGGATTCTTTGGCCTAGATCTTTCCTTCCTTATTTCTTGGCTTCCTAGTTTAGCAGGATTTAAAGAAGCCTTTCTCATATTTCTCTTATTTATTATTATAAGAATAACCTCTTGCTGCTGTCTCCGGTGCATCTCTGCTTGTGGACCATTCGCTAACTGGCTGCAATGACCTCTAAGACAACAATATCCTCACGTAGATTTGCTCATCGACTGGGGACCCTTACATAGACCTCTGGACAAGCCCTAACTGCTGGTCTCTCTATGCCCCACCTCAGCCTAAAGTAGCCAGAACGGCCATTGCCCCTATTCCCTAACAGCACTTAGGGATTCATCTTCAGAGGGGGATTGAGACAAGTTAGTATGACATCAGGCAGTTAGGAATTTCCTGGTAGACTGAGCAGAAACTGAAACTGACCATATCTTCCAAGCCTCAAGATAACCTGCTCCTGCAGGGCAAAAACTTTAATCATATTCTGGGGCAACTGGAACATTTCAAACGTCTCCCCAGGCTGGAGTAGTAGAGTGGATCTGATAGACATCATACTGTTGGGCATCAGCATTCCAATATTGTCCTCCCAGGTAGAAACAGAAATATAAAACTAAAGCTTTTTGCCTTAGCTAGTGGGCTTCCCAGTTTTGGGTACCCCTTTCCGCTCAGGAGCTATAACCTTTCCTCTTGCTTTAATAAACTATCTTCTTTTACAACTCTTTGCTTCTCCCTGGTCCACGTGTCCATTCTTTGGCTTCACAAGACATGATCCAGGCTCAAACCCAGAAATTGCTGGCAAATCCTATATCAGTTAGGGTGGGCACTAATCCAATATAATTGATGTCTTCAAAGAGAAGACAAATCTGGACACTGACAAGTACAGGAAGAAGACCATGTGAAGACACAGGGGAAAGACAGCCATCCACAAACCCAGGAAAGAGGCCTCAGAAGAAATCTACCCTCTGACATCTTGATGTCACATGTAGCCTCCAGAACTGTGAGGAATTAAATTTATGTAAGCAATTACCACCCATTTTGTGGTACTTTGTTACGTGAAGGAAAAAACATCCAGCCTAAGAGAAAGCTTATAAGAGTTTATATGAGCCAAACTGACAACAATAGCTGGGAAGCAAAATCCCAATGGATTGAGAAAATGATCTGCAAAATGACTTGCAGCTTATTTTATACATAGAATCAAAGGAGGAGAGTTACATGAAATCCACTGGTGGTAGATTAAGGGGGCAGGAGAAAGCAAAGTGGGGAAATCTCTGGGATTGGATAAAAGTAAATTGGAGAGACAGGTACTTATTTTACATAGGTGAGTGCAGGATAGTTAATCCCGTGCTTCCCCCCAAATAAGACCTAGCCGGATAATCAGCTCTAATGCGTCTTTTGGAGCAAAAATTAATATAAGACCTGGTCTTATTTTACTATAATATAAGACCGGATCTTATAATATAGTATAGTATAGTATAGTATAGTATAGTATAGTATAGTATAGTATAGTATAGTATAGTATAGTATAGTATAAGACAAGACAAGACAAGACAAGACAAGACAAGACAAGACAAGACAAGACAAGACAAGACAAGACAAAACAAGATAAGGTAAGATAAGATAATACCAGGTCTTATATTAATTTTTGCTCCAAAAGCTGCATTAGAGCTGATTGTCCAGCTAGGTCTTATTTTTGGGGAAACACGGTAGTTCACTTTTCATATCACATAGAGATGGCAATCAAGGGACAAGAATAATAATGAGAAATCCTGTAGTTTCCTTCTCTGGTCCAGAAAAAGGGATTACTGACATTCCAAGGATGTTATCTTAAGTGCAAAAAGACAATAGACAGGCTCACTTAAGGTACAGATTGACCTTTGTCAAGGAAGCTACAGGCTAAATATGTGACCTCCTGCCATGGTCCTCCTTAGTTAGAAATTTTTATGTTCACGCCATCCTATGTGGTTATTTTCAGTCTCCTAAACTTGTCAGGTTTAATCTGTGGCCCCTTTTCCATCCACAGTTATGACAAACTAATATAACAAACTAATAAAGACATTGCGGACTAACAAAGATTCAGACTACACTAAGTATATGTTATTGTTAAATTAGTTAAATTAAAAGTAAATATAAAAGTAAGTTTCTTACTCATTGGCTTAATAGAAAAATCACAAACATTTGGGCATCTTGGCTCACTTAAATAAACAACACATTAGGAGAATTTAGGTGAAATTTTTTGACTTTCAAAAATATGTTATCTATCATATTTTATATGTCTCTGTGATGTGTGCTTGGGACATCTGGTTCAAAATCATGGTGCTTAGTTGTCTTTGGGGTTACTCAGAGTGCTTTATTCCTTTTGAGTCACTATAGTTGTATTCACATAAGATTGACCCAGAGATATAATGAAGATATGCTTACCCTTTATTTACTCTATGTATTAGCCAAATATTGGAGGCATTTAAAATTAAGTTGTTCACTTTCTGTTATTGATGAAGAAAAAATTATAAAAGACAAATGCAGATATTAAACATTATTTTTTAACAAGATGGTGCATAAGATTAGAAATATTTTTAAAAGTTAATAATCTTGTTTTGAAAAAAATATTTAATCCAAGTATTTTTTTGAGGTTGTTGTCAAGTTAATAACATATGATCATTTGTCACTATTTGTTCAATATTATGGTCATTATGAAAAGTTTAATGCAGTTACTTATTTTCAATGACAAAAATACCCTGAATCTTTAGTTTAAAATAATAAAGCTTGATTTTCTTTGTAATTATTGGTATCTAGGAAAACTATAGCAATATAAATGTAGTTAATGTCAAGAATCCAAGAGCTTTGTCAAATGCTTACCAGAATGGAAAAGGTAAATCTAGAAACAAATGAAGGAGGACATTGAAATCATCTGTATTTTAGAAACAAAATAATAGAAAGAAAAGGATGAATGACATTTAATGCCTTATCTATGGCATGCTTTTATTTACATGCAAGTTTTCACATTTCTGTAACATTTCTCCCACTTTCCTGATATTTCTGGAAATAGTAGAATTTTACTAGTTGTCACTGAATTATTTTTATCGTTAATGGAGCTATTCTATTTATTATTTCTTGCTATATTGATCTGCAGGAACAACCTATTAATGAAGGTGGGAAAGAAAACTGCCAGAGCTGATCGAGACCGAATCAATCTGTGACTTATGGAGATGAAACAGGTATAAAAGGATTTAAGATTTCTAGTTTCACGCTTTAAAAATTGTGGCGAGGTTAATCTATAAGGAAATTTTGTTCTTTGACATAAATTATACCAAACTAGCTATCATATATCTTCTTTGGAATATCTAGACATTTACCTAGATATCTGTGAAATATTTTAGCATTAAGAAAAATCTATTGTTGCTGTATAGTTTATAACAATAAATAATAGTTCACAGATACTTTATTAGCATGGCTTGTTAGATAGTTCATAATATGTTCTTGACTTTTACCTGGTTTCCACACCCCTGGATCTACTCTGAGCTCATTCAAATTTAATTTTAAGTTCCTCCTACCAAGAGCACTTTTCACCTGCAGAAAAAAACAAACAAAAAAATAAAAAAAATAAACACAACATATATTATGTTATTCTTTTCATTTATGTTTTTTGTTGTTACTGATACTGCTCCTATCATTTCAGTTCTAATAGCTATAGCAAATATTTGTGTGTATGTGCATTAAAAATAGTAATATCTACATTAGTAATATTTGCTCTTACATTTTATAAGTTCTAAAGTTTACAAATCAGAAGACTCTGTATGGTATTTCTGTTCCATCTAAATAAAGTATGGCTTTCTTTAAATTCACGTGTGTAGATTCATATGACCACCACATTCAAGAAATAGAACAGTTCTATTTCCTAAAGTATTCCTTGTATTATCATTTTAGAACCACACCTAATTCCCTCCCACCCCACACATACTTGTAAACTTGTTTTCTCCATTTGTATGGCTTTGTCATTTTAAGAATGAACGAAGAGAGCACACTTGTTATGAGGCAGGGAACTTTATAGGTTCTCACCTGTCCAATGAGTCATGGAAACCAGGTGATCTGTGATCAGGGTTCAGTGCCAACCAGTTAGGTCAATGGGATAGCCAAGGGGAAGTTGGATGTTAGAAGTGGACACAAAAGCTCCCTCAAGAAACAAACCATAACTAAAAGAAAACATGAAACACAATTGTCGTTTTGAAGTAAGCAAATAAGCAGGACCTATGGATATCCTTCACTAAAACCTAAGAGATTTGACTTCAAATAATAATAGAAAAATCGGGGTAGGGTTGTAGTTTAGAAAAAAGGAAAACATAATATGTCCTATATTAACTAAAATTAAAAGTGATCTTTAATATGTTTATTTTGTAGCGATGGTCTTTTACAAAGCAACATATAAATTCTTTGCCACTTCAATCCTTTTTTTTTAAAGTGAATAAAGTGAATATAGCCTTTATTTCTCAGTTTTATTGTGGAACATAGCAGTCATGACAGGTTTATTTTTTTTAATCTAAAATTTTTTTTATTACTCCCCACAGTCATAAAACACTTTAAAACATTATCTGCTGGCAACCTATATTAATTCACACTTGTGTAAATAGTACTTAGGATTTTAGGCTCTTGAAACATAGAAATCCCCTTTTCACTGCCCAGCAAATTATCAATCAAATTTCTATCCTTAGACATAATGGAGGGTGAGTGCCATGAGGAGGGAAGATGAGAGCAACACTGTCACGCAGGGATACACCAGGAAATAGTCCATGGGTTGGTATTAATGAAATTTCTGAAGAATTGTGCTTTTTATAGGCTCTATTGCAAGAAAAATATCACAGTGGGATTTAATAGCATCAGAGGTTAGTAATAGAAGGAACATTATATGAAAATAAAAAATAAAATAACTAAAATCCTCTATCCCATAAAGTGTACCTTTCTCACTCAAATTACTAGTGTGTGTAATTATATACATGATTATCTATCTATCTATCTATCTATCTTATCATATATGATATATATCACATATAATACACACACACACACACACACACACACACACACATACATGCATATATACGGTACCATATATATGAAATAGCAATAAAAGGGAAAAAGCACATAAAATATGATTACTTTTTAGCCTTTAAAGATGAGCAGATTGATTTTTTCTCTTTACCTGCTAAGACGTGAGTTCAGGGATCTGTTTTTCTGCAAGTGTTTATGCCTTCTGAAATGTTCTTTAGATATTAGACTAAAACTGGAGTCAGAGGAGAAACGTGGGAATAGAAAGACTGATTTTTCAACTATAAATTACTATAACGTAGTGGTAATACTTTTCTATTTAATGACTTGATACAGTGGGGAATTTCATGGCCTTTTGTTAAAAAATAATGTCTAGTTTGTTGCTTCTTTTATCAATAGGCAAAATAATTAAATATCTCAGAAGTATGACACAATGAACATAAGTTTAGAATAAATACTAAAAAATAGCATAAAGGAGATTTTTATTGGGTTAAAGCAATAAATGCCCAAGAAAATGTTACAAAAGGCTATTTTTAAAGGCATAAAAGTTAAGATAGAAGTAAAGAATAGTAGATAATGAATGTGAGCAATAAATATATATCCGGTTCTTTTTTTCATGCATTTATATGGCCATATTCTCTCAAGGTGTTTCCTAATACCAAAACATGTTTAAGAATGAAGAAACATGACCATGCAACAGATTATTTGGGTTATCTTAATTGGATATGAATTAACAGTCTTGGCTGGACACTTCCTTATAGTCTTAATGATCAGATTGATTTGAGGAAATATTTCACTACAATATTATTTCAAAAGCATCCGATTTTTTTTTCATGGTGAAAATGTCTCATGAAAGTCGACTATAGTTGCCTTCATCCTTTCTCAAATACCTGATGAAATTTGTTATCTTTTTTATTTCTCCCACCCAGAGTTCTTATCAACTGCAGAATCCATGGTGAGGAAGGGATAATCTCTTCTGACTATTATCTGTCATCTATACTTATGCTAAGTTTTTATCAGTATTGTAATATTTGACACAAAACACAATCAGTTTGGATTAGAATAGTCAGGGAAGTCACAATAGACAGTAGATTTGATTAAACCATTAAAGTTAAAAGGAAATTTGAAAGAGACTAGCCTTATAATTTCATTCAATTTATTAAAATTTTGATTTAAGTAGTTATAACCCACAGGGATGAGAAGACCAATTACGTACTCATTTGGTTAGGTGATTCAAAATCTTGCCAATATGGAATTATGTCTACACTCATAACACACACACACACATACACAGACACAAATACACATGCATGTGCATACACACATGTATTTGATAGATCAGGAGAAAAATGAAATACATTGGGGGGCAAAGAAGATGAAGGAATTTATCAGAAAGAGGATTGGCCAATGAACAATACTTAGAGAAGTAAGTACATGTTAAAAAATGGTAAAAATTTAAGTCCTAGGAAATAACTTGAGGATTTTAGGTGGATTGCAATACAAAATAGATAGGTATTGACAATCTCTTCTGACGGAAATGGAGCCCTGAGAAGTTCCCTTGACTTAGAAGTCTATTGTCTGTTGTACTTTATGGTTTCCTTCATCACAGAAGATGCCTCACACTCACCATTCCATAAACCTGTTATAGTTATCTCTAAATCGAATTGTATAATTGAAATCACACACACACACACACACACACACACAGCTCATATGTCTCTGTGTATGTGTAAAAGTGGCTTGAATGTTTAAAGTACTTTTTAATGGAAATTTGTCCTACTGAGAAAATGAAATCAGTCACTCTCCAAATAACTTATATTTGTCCTTAATTTTCTTTCTGTTAAATATTTTATTATGAATTACTATACATACAAAAGAGTGACATATATGTAATATATATGTGTACATATGATGAATATGCATATATATTGAATATATATATATATATATATATATATATATATATATATATATACACACACACACACATATACGTGTGTGTGTTTGTGTGTGTGTGTGTATATGTAAATAATAGAAATAAATAAAACTAACACCTGGGTACCACCACCTAAGTAATATACCATTTTTAAAAATCTGAAGAAAATATAAAATTTCCTAAAGTCAAGGTTACATGTGTGACAATGGAAATTATTACCTGGAATAATCTAGTAGAATGGGGAAATCTGATGATATAGGAAAGAAGGGTAGAATTGCTGGATAAATGTTCTAAATCAGGCAGTAGTATGGATAGTTTAATCTATGATGACAGTCAGGAAAATAGAGTATGTGAAACAAAGAGTCGTGTGTATGTGTGCATGTATGTGGTGGTGGAAATTTGTGGAGTTTTATGCTGATTGCTTGACTTTTTCAGAGAAGTAGGAATCCAGATAATCAGCTGAAAATGAAAACAAGGGCGGAAACTTGAGAGGAAAGGTCTATAGTAGTTGAGCAGAGTGAAAAAGTGAAGGGCTAATGCAAAGGTAAGGTTTTCTAATGTCATCAAGAGCACACTTAAATTTTGTGGCTGTGAATTTATTGTGAGTCAAGTTAGCACGGTGGTTTACTCCTCCAGACTTGCTGGTGTGTGCAAAGATTAAAAATAAATACAAAGTGCTTTTTCCAAGTGAATAAAATAGATCAAAGACAAGGAAAGGGGGTCTGGGTTTGTTTATTCTGAGTATGGAATGGAGTAACTGCAGCTAGAGTGTGAGGGACAAAGAAAAATTGATAGGATCGAGAAACTGCAAGTCCTGATTGAGTTGCAGAATTATTGGAGTCAATGTTCTAGAGACATGAGCTAGAAATATAGGAATTAGTGTACAAAGAGTGAATCCCTGAAGTTAAGATCAATTAGAAAAATTGTAGAATTCATCATTTTAAAGCAAACACACACCACCACTACCAACAAAACTAATGAAGGACTCCAGGAGTGAACAGCTGACATATCTTGAAATTAAGGTAACTCTCAGAGAAAAAAGAGAGATTCCAAAGTATTGGAAACATTTTCTATGTGCAGTTTGAAATCATCATAATTAAAACCAGCTATATTGGAGAGAGTGTATACTGGAGGCTGAAATTGGTGAAAATGAAGGGAAATAATCTAGGGTGAGTAAAAGACAGAAGCAATGAAGTGCCATGGCAATACTGTCTGATCACTTGAGATTTAAAGCTGAGTGTTTAGGGAGGCAGGCGGGAAAATGACTTGAAAGGGGGTAATGAAGAGCAATGATGCTCTGGCTCCAGGTCCAGTGGGAAGAGGGTCATGAAAGAGAGAAAAAAAGTAGCCACCTCTAAGAGGACTGCAGGGAAATCAGTATCTTAAGAGGAGAGTCAGATTTATTTCAGATTAAAAAAAAAAAAAAAAAAAAAAAAAGTTAAAAAATGGTTAGAGAAATAGTTGAATAGATAGGGCATTTTGATGAAAACTGATTGTGGATCCCAAAGGATAAAATGAAGGGGTCTCAGGAACTGAGATATGTAAGAGATAGAAGTAGTGCATTAAGAGGATTAAGAACAGAAATAAGATATAGATTTGGTAACTTATAAATTCAAGGGATGGGATATTTAAGAGTACTGGTCGTGAAAGAGAGGTCAAGAGAAAAGACTACAACTTGATAAATACTTATTTGAGGGCTAAGGGGAATAAAGTTATGGATATCTTTGTAGGAGCAAGAATAGAACAAGAAAATGTATAGTATAAAAGAAGCTAAAGCAAGAGAAAGTTTAAAAAGTAAAATCTGGTCAACACTGGGAAATGCATTTTATATAAATATAATTATAAAACAATTATGCATGATGCCTCATCATGCTATGAGATTTGTTACTGAGGTAGTGACAGTGACATTTGAGAGACTAACTCTCATGGAGGCATCTGAATGAACCTATTACAGATAATCTAGGAATTATGGAGTCAGTCATTGCAATTTTTACTTCATCTTCACAAGAACATTTCCTGAGAATGTAAAAGAGATGGAAACCATTTGGTTTCTCAAGAATAAAGAGCATAATATGGTCACCAACTATAAAGTGGATGCTGATAGTCATGACGATGAAAGAGCAATAGGCCAAAGCATCATCAACATTTAGCAGGAGAGAAAATAAATTTAAAAATTTCTGCCTTTTCTACACTTGTAATTTGTTTGAGTGCTACTAAAATATTTAACTTTTGTGAGTATATTAGCTACATTTTTCTTGTTTATATATAACCAGTCTCTGTTTTATCTCATAATCCTCAATGTGTTATTGTTATAATTGTTTAATATATGAGTAATATGGCTTTTCCCAAGTTAATTAATTAGTATTGATTATTATGTAGCTTCTATAGATAATAATGAAATTTATTAAAAGATTGTTAAATCACTACAGAAATCAGATGTCATGCTTTACGAGTAAAATACAGAACAAACATGAATGGTTAAAGGGTTATATAGCTTAGCAGGTTTTATCGTATTGAGCTGATTTTTCTGTTGTCTTATTATTATGATTCAAAAGAAGCCAGGGTGAATTTATCCGAGACATTTAATAAATCTGATGCTTTTAGTCCTCTATAATTTTCAGATCTCTTTCAATATAAAAATAATCCATCATGCAAGTAAAATCAAATCATAGAAGAAAAACACAGGAGACAATAAGCTTCAGAACAGAAACACATAGTTTCAAGCACTGCTTTATATTTGTGAGTGCTCAAAGGAATGAATCCCTTCTCAAATTTGCTTCCTGCTGTTCTGAAACACTCAGGGGTAGATCCATCAGACATACGGTAGGTACACCATGGGATATGGGCGAGTGCTCTTTACCTATGCTACTCTACAGATTAATTATTACTTAAGTGATATGGTAACTTTGATTATGTTGCTCTAACTGGGATGGCTTGATTAAAAAAAAAAAAAGACAGTTTTGGTTCTACAATTTTACTTTATTGTGACCTGACAAATTTCTGCTTTACTCGTCTCTTTCTTGCTATGTACAATGGCTCTGTTCTGATTACAGGTTGTGTTCTACATAGATGGCTGGCTTTGATTGCATACTGGAAGCTTGCTGATTTTCAGGTTAACCACTGTTTATACTAATTTATGACTTGCTTGCTTTACGCAAGAAGAGAATGCTAATGATTTTTTAGGAACAAAACGTAACAAAGCAACTAAACATTCTATTATTTTCTCAACATGATTAGAGAGAAAAGGTTAATTCAAGTGTTATTATCAATTGTTGAAAACTGGATTTTTTTGTCAAAAATAAAGGAAAACAGGTAAAAGAAAAGTGAATTTGATTTCTTTATCTCTCTTTCTCTCATATCTTTCTTTAAATTTAGAGCTCCTTTTATTTATATTTTCTTTATATGCAAAACTTAGTACATTAATAAGGAAGGGTGAAATAATTATGCTGCCTCTTGTAAAAACAAAGTACTAAGAAGTGATTACTCTCCTTATGCATTTTCATTACAAGACAGAGAAGTATGTGGAAAATCCAAAGAAATGAGGGACCACAGGTAGACTTTAGCATACAAATTTCTTCTGCTTTCAGAGACATCAAAATTTCAGCTCTCTTAGTTAGTGCCCCTCTAATGCTTTTCAAAAAGTATAAGAAAAATATGTACGCCATAACCATAAAAGGGACTACAGAAGTATTTTTTTTCAAATCACCCAGATATCCAGACATTCTAATCTGCATTTTTATTTTTTCCTTCCATTTAAAGGATGGTTAGGAAAATTTATTCATGAATAATATATATATACTCATGATATATATATATATATATATATATGCACACACACATAGATATACACATGTATTCATTACATATTATGATATTATATATTATATAAATATATATGATATCTATGATATTATATATATATATATATATATATATATATATATATATATATACACATATATTATATATATGATATATATTTTTCCCCCCATTTTGTGTGAATGAAGGGGATAAACTGTTAAAGGATAAATTTCCTAAGGAAGTACCCACTCTGTTGGAAATGCCAGCCACACTCATTTATCATTTCATGCTTCTAATTGGATTTTTTTGCTTGTTTATAATTTACCAGTTACTGGACTAGGTGCTGAACACAAAATAACAAACAAAATCAAATGTTTCTCTCAAATTACAAAAAAACAAACTTTTTATGAACTCCAGGTTTAAAAATTATTACTGATCATATGGTAATTTTTATTTGTTTGTTTGTTTTTACCAAAATAAATGTAATTTGTTTACTTTAATACAATTTTAATGTAAATCTTAATTATTCTTAATTATGAATTCAATTTTCTACGGTTTGTTTGTTAAGTATTCATTATTCAAATTTGAAGTAATTCATCAATTTTGTTTTTGTTGATGATGATGGTGATATTAAACAATTGTAAAATTTAAGGCATTTGAATTTTTAAAATACAGCAAACTGTCTATATGATACCTGAGCAACAAGAAAATTGATTCTACTATTCTAGCAATTGTGAAAAGTTCTGGCAAATATGATTTTAAGAATCATAACCAAACATTCTGCTTATCATACAGTATAAATTCAATAAGTATCAATGAAAGTAATCATAATATTAATAAAAATTCAGTAACATTAAATTCAATATACACTGCTCTCTGAAAATCAAAATACTGATGAGCAAAAGTTTAAGTATAGTCAAACTGGAACATTTATTAGAATAAAAATGAAATAAAAATTAGATAGATGGGAGAAATAAAAGACAAAGTAATAGCTTTATGGAAAATTGTACACAGTATTATAAATACAATCAAAAGGATTAGTACATGGTATATTTTCCATTTAATTCCATGTCTTCCAATATCCTATTCATTATTATAAGTTAATAAATTACTGCATTTAATCAATCATGAATTTATTTTTTTAACAGTGACTCTTGCCTGTGCTAGGCTGAAAGAACTAATTAGACATACACCCTGGCATTGAAGAGATAGTTATTTCTAAATATAAAGGAAAACATCTAATGTAAAAATAATGGAAGATTGAGATAAGCTGGGCAAGAGTGGTAGATTTCACACAGAATGAGCACATATTCTTTCCATCTCTGATTGTAGACTCTTTGCAATGTGATATTGTAGCTCTTTCTATTAAAAGATCGGTTGAAATATATAATTTGTTTTTGCCAATATAACGTTAACAAATATATTTGAAGAAAAGGATTGAGACATTCCTGAACACTGGGACTTGTCCTCGTTCTGCTCTTGGAAACTTGAGACCAACATGTGAAAAAAGCCTGGAGGATGAGAGTCCACTGGGAAGCACATTGAGATGCCCCAGCTAGAAGATATGATCACCTACCCACCTGCTAGATAACCCCCCAGCTGACATAAGAAAGCCCAACAGAAAGGTCTGGTAGGCTGATCCAAACAACCAATGGTAAATTCAAAGAAACTTTAAAAATAAATAGTTTAAGACAACACATTTTAGATGATTTGCTATGTAACAAGAATGTTTGATGAAAACATCCAGATTTTGTTTATTAAATTTTATATCATTGACAAACAAATTATTCAGCTGTTATAAAACTATTATATTCATGGACAAGTTGCAAAGTAGGTCTCAGTGTGTGTATACCCTTCATCCAGCTTACCTTGGAGTTAACAACTTACATAAGCATAATACCATTAGCAAAACTAGAAAATTAGAGTTGATTCAATACTATTAATTATAATACAGATTTTTAAAATAATTTCACCATTTGTTCTGCTAATTTCCTTTTTACATTTCAAGATCCAGAGTCCCACATTGCATCCAGTTGTTCTGGTTCATTGAATTCCTCCAATCTCTGATAGTTCTTTAGTCTTTCTTTGTCTTTCCTTGCCATGGTACTTTTGAAGAGTGTTGGTCAGTAGCCTATATCTCAATTTGGGTTTGTCGGATGGTTATTTTTTTAAGGATTAAATTGACATTATGCATTTTTTCAGTAATGCCAAGATGTTATGGTGGGACCTGCTTAGTGATACATCAAAAAGTGGGGACACTAAAAGCAGGCTACAAATGTTTGATTTCTAACCTTTTCCTTTGCTAGCTGATGAGCTATAAAAAGATGTTTAGCTCCTCTATGATTTATTTTCCTCAGTTGCAAAGTGGGAACACCAAAACTACATATCTCATAGTTTGTTTGTTTGTGTGTTTTAAGATTAATTGAGTTAATATAATTAAAACAAGGAGACTACTTCCTGCCATATATGTATATTTTTTTAGGTAAATTACATGGACACACACGCATACACTGAACAAGTTTGCACATAATTATACTGACTGCTTTTAGCAATGTTGTTAAATTCTCTTAGTGAAGCCTGTCAATTATATGCACTGAGTTGTAAACAAATGAAGGATGTATTCTCTAGTTTATCCGACCTAAGTTTCCATAAAACCATCCCTGCAGTAATTTCTAAAGCTCTAAGCTAATTTTATCTTCCAAGGTGTCATACAGTTATTGTTATGATAATATAATTGCAAAACATGAACTTTGCAATATTGCTTCATCAAAGCATTATGCCAAATTTAAAAACACATTTTAGAAACACAAACTTCTGTGGAAAGCAAAGCTTCTATTACTTTGTAGTACACTGTTGACATCCAAGTACGTTACTCTGGCTCAGACCTCTTTTATGAACTCAGTTAACTATCTACACAGCATCTCCCGTTGGGTATCTCCCTGCCACCCCCACACTAAATGTCACCAAGCTTGAACACATGATATTCTTCCCAAAACGTGACCATTATCCAGCTCTCTCTAATTCAGTGAAGAATACGATCATCGTTTTTGTTGTGCAAGATCCAGCTTACCTTAGAGTCTCAGAAGCATGAGAATCATGTTTTACATTTCCCCTTTTCTATTTCCATCTTATCTCTGGTTAACTATTTTTTAATGTATCCACTTCTCTCTCACTTAGGTGATTATAATATTTAATCACCAGTATCCCCACCTCTCCCTTCTCCATGTGATACACATGAACATACATACAAAAACCTTTCAAATACTGAAGCCAATAATTTTTTTCAGATGTATATTTAGGACAGATCCATCTGTCCTGAGTTCAAAGGACTGTTTAGCATGGCCAATAACAACATGCCTATATCTTCACAGTCAATTCCCATCATGCTCCTTCCAAGTCTATCAATGTCAACCCTATCAATCTTGCTTACCTCACTACGTGCAACAAGACAGGCACTACAGCTACCAAAACTTTGCCTGAAACACTCTTCCCACCTTATTCACTGTGTTCTATAACCTTTAGCTTTCAATTCCATCAACCCTGCTTCAGGCCCCTTCTAAGACCTGCATGATTAGGTCAAATCCTTTATTATCAGCTATCATATAATCATCGATTTCCCTTCATAGCATTTATCAGAGTGATGATATTGATTTATTTGATAATTTATTTAATACCTGTTTCTACTACCAATTTCAAGTTCCATGAGTATAATCATTTGCTTTTCTTGTCCTTCTTATTGTTGACCTTTATTTCTCCAGCATATCAAGCATAAGGGCTGTCACAGAGCAAGCACTCAATGAATATCTAATCAGTTATTAATCAATAATCAAATTCTTGAGTCCTGTTTAACTTAAATGAAAAAAAAAATATGTGCAAAAATAATTGGTAAAGGGTGCTTGTAGGTTGGCCATTATCAGTGTGATTTATAATTGAGGCTACCTAAAATTAATGAAATCACTCATTCAGTAGTAGAAGAGAATATGTGTATTGCATGATGAGAACAGGCAGCAATAAGAGACCTAGACCTATTTGAGCTACTCCACTTATTATTTCTTGCTATATTGATCTGAAGGAACAATCTATTAATAAAGGTGGGAAATTGCCAGAGCTGATAGAGACCCAATCAATCTGCTACTTATGGAGATGAAAATAGGTATAAAAGGATTTCAGATTTCTAGTTTCAGGCTTTAAAAATTGTGGTGAGTCTAATCTATAAGGAAACTGTTCTTTGCCATAAATGATACCAAACTGGTTATCATATATCTTCTTTGGAAGATCTTCACATTTACCTAGATATCTGTGAAACATTTTAGCATGAAGAAAAATCTATTGCTTCTGTATAGTTTATAATAGTAAATAGTGCACAGGTATTAGGTTGGTGCAAAAGTCATTGCGGTTTAAAAGGTTAAAAATAATGGCAAAAGCGCAATAACTTTTGCACCAACCTAATATTTTAATAGTATGGCTTGTTAGGTAGTTCATATTATGTTCTTGACTTTTACCTGGTTTCCATACCTCTGGATCAACTCTGAGCTCATTAAAAATTTAATTTTAGGTTCATCCTCCCAAAGATCCCTTCTCACCTGCAGAAAAACCCACATATCATGCTATTCCTTTGATTTATATTTTGGGGTCATTTATTCTCCATATGTGCTGAAAATGTATTCAAGTCTGACTGCTTGTCAACATATTTGAATTTTATTCTAACAGGAAGACATAGAGATATTTTCCAAGGAAAGTATTAAGATATACTAGAATAATTAGTAGATGTAGATGGAAATTATTTAACCTAGTTAATGTATTATATCTCTATGTTTCTCAGTAATAGAATAGTCAAAGGTAGTAACACAAATCACTTTTGGAAGGTTATATACTGCCAAATAAATCTAGAAGACCAAATAATATGTTCATTTGTATATATAAACTCATGGTGAGAGTTATAGGTTTTTTCATTATTTAAAGAGTACAATTATAAAAGGATAGATTAACAAGCATGGAATTGAATAAATGGGATATGTAGATTTTAGAAAGGATTATCCATGAAGGTTTTCAGATATTAGGTATTTAGGAGGGGTGGCTGAGCAATTTAACTGTCAAAAAGAATATGCTATGAATAAAGCCAAACAAAGAAACAAACAAACAAAAAATCCTATAATGGTGACCTATCTTTTCATGAACAGAGATAAAGTGCCTCTTCATAGCTGTAGAATTGCACTCGAATCTTAGCTAAATGGCTTTATCAAAGCATATCGTTAGTCATTCAGTCATGCATGTCAATATCTCAGGGTAATTCCAACATAATGCCCAGCATTTTAAAGTATAAAAAACATGATATTTAGAACTATGAAAAAACAAAGATGACATATACAAATAATGTATAAAAACTGTGAGGATCTTTATAAATTACAAGTAGTTGTTGCTTCATTTTTACTATCATTATTTTATCATCATTCTAAGATACATAATTAAATATATATATACTCATGACTGTGAACAGCAAATGCTTATTTTATTGTAGATAGTGATTTCACGTAACTGGCTGTAACTTCCATTTTCTAAAAGACTGGTGTCATCAGTTATGACAAATTATTAATAACTAACACTAAGTGTTGCAAAGATTAAATGAAGTTACAGAGGAACTGGTACAGTCCCTGTCCCACAGTGAATGGTCAAGGTCAGCTCCTCCCTAGCTTATTTCTCTCCCTTGTTTTCTACATGAAAACTTAAATTACAGTTCTGAGAGGCAAAGAAACTAATTTGTTTAGGTAGTTAGTGGTAAGTCTAAGCCCAAATTACCCTGGATTCGACAGCTTTGATAGATTTTATAATTGCATATTTTGCAAAATAATTAAGTTGAAATTAGGTCTATGCATGGGACTATGCTAGAGCAAAAAAATACTATTACGAGTGCAAATATTAAGTGCATTGTTATAATAACCCATTACTAGGCTGAACAACCCAGAAAATGCACTGCTGTGAATAATCGCAGCTTCCTTAGGGAAGTGTATTGTCCATAATATTATAAAACTTAATGAATTTGACATATGCATGCTACTGAATAGTAACATTGATTGAATTTTCATGATAGACATATTTAGTTCACTGAGAAGCATATAGCTGCCTAATTTTTTCCTGCAGAAATGTTAGCAAATACCCACTTACCGACTCACAACTGCGTGACATTTTAATTTTTAATATTATAAATCTAATGGAAATATAATTAGTATTCATTTTCAGATTAGAAGTACTTTTCATAAGATTATACCACAAAAACAGCCATTTTTTAACTTGACTTATCATGAGCTTACAATATGGGTCTGAGGCAGTTAAAATTATCCCGGCATTTCAATAAGTTAAAAGGTCAGCACATATTATTTTATCTCAGAAATGATAAAAAAAATGTGGCCACTTCTAATTCATTTCATAAACAAAGCATTTATCATTGACTTACAGAGATTGGTCTTTCCTAGATCCTTTATATAAATAAGTCACCATTAATGACTGATGTGTGTTAGAATTTTGCCAGCTTTGTTTTCAGTCACGTAATTGCTCCCAAGGCTTCAAATGCTTAGATTTTTCATCCCACACTTGCCAAATTTTATAGCAGCTTATCTACTAATTCTTATCTAACAAATTAAGAATATTAGCTTTGACAAGGCATGCTGTTTAAAATTTTATTTCTTTGCTGAAGTGGCAAAACATTGAAAGCGTACTGATTTTTTTTTTTTTCCACAACTTTTTAGTATCTGATCTCGATACTATAGCCAAATCAAGTGTACTTTGAACTTTGAATAGAAGTTATGTAAGCAAGTGTTAAAAAGATGTTAAGGAAAATATAAAAACTTTAGTGTCATTGAGGCAGCAACCATCTCCTCATTCAGGAGAGTACAAGGAGATAAAGACATAATGCCCAACTGACCTCAGGCAGAAAAATAAATATATAAACAATGGTCCTTTTCAAGAGTACGCTATCACAAAGCCTGAGGAGAATTAGAAATGAGTATTTTCTTTATTCAGGATTGGGAATTATTTTCATTATAGAGAATGCAGCCAACTTGCCTGGAGACTAGCCCTATATTTATTATATTTTTATCCTCTCTGTGCTTTGGGAGAGGGGAACAGGAGGGATGACAGTTGGCGGCACTCACTGGAAGAAACTATTATGTAAATGAATGTTGACTTCAACTATTTAGCACAACAAAACCTACAGTTTTAGTGCATTATCATTAGGATTCTGTCCATGTCACAGGCATGTTCCAGTCTCTTCCTTCCCCACCCATCATTACCATTGACATTACCACTCCATTGCTCCTTCTCCTATCTCTTGACTTCCTAGAGTTTGTATAGTCAATCCTGAACTTGCATTGTGAACGGGGAAATTGCATATATCTAATATAATTTGAAGAGAGACAGGAGAAATCCCAGCTATCCAAAATGGTTCCTCATGCTCAGATTCCCAAAAAAAGTTTTCAGTTTTACTAAAGAAACATATTTGGCTTTTCTCCCTTTGTTATTTTAAAATTCCCTTACTTCTGAGAGAATAACCTATACAACCAATTTATATACAAAGTGGACCCTGGCAGAGGATATCACTATGAAGTGGGAGGGAAGAAACATTGTCTTCCTCACTTTGAGTTGGTTTTTCTGTCCCTACTTCTGAATCAAATAAAATAATAAAATTACTTTTTTTTTTTTAAATACTACCGAGTTATAATATATTAACATAAACAAAAGCATCAAAATCCTGAATGTGCTTCAACAGTACTTCAAGCATTGCTGGGAGTAATGCAGAGGAGGAGATTTTGTGAGAGAAATTTTTCCTCCAATTAGGGCCCAATTTTCTAGGTTGAAGATTTTCATTAATCAACACAACAATTTAAACTCAAGACACATCAGAACAAGCTCTCAATATTAGAACCTTTAACCTTTCTAAATAAATTTGCTACCTCTTGCTCCCTTTTGGATCTCTGAGCCAAACTCCTATATTTTTCTCTCCATATTTTCATCACCCACCCTGAGAACATAATGTAAAAAGCATACTCTTAATCCCAAGACATGCCAAAAGCTCATTCAGTTCTGTTTTGCTTTGGCCATGAGATTTCCCCACTCACTTTCAGGAATGAACAGCTTTAGATGCAATCTTTGTAGTTTTAATAGCTCGTGGCATTCACAGTCCCTGAAGCTCAAACCTCTCTTTAAAGTCTCCTTGTTCAAATACATGAAGCTCTGGCTTCAGTCATTCCTGGCTCTCAAGTCTCCTGGGTTTTCTGTCTCATTTTCTTGCTTTCTTTTTTCCTTAACTGGATGCATTTGAACCTACTCTGTGTCAATCTTTTGAGCAAAATAAAGCATCCGAAAATTATCCAATCCAGTTTTAGTACATGTGAATGATTTATATATTCCACATAAAAGACTTCTTTCATTTGCCTAAACACTGGCTCTGACATATCTATATCTGTATGTGGTATATAGTATCTTTTTTTTTAAGTCAAAATGTTTATTTGATAAAGGATTTGATAAACATTTGATAACGTTTTACTGAGAAGTCATATGTCGAATTTTCCCTTATGCTGTTCTTAAAAACAGAAGGCATTTGTTGAAGATAATTCTGTTAAAGGAACAATTTAGATTCAGAGTGGATTGAAATGTTTCCTAAATCATTCCAGAGCTGTGATATCCAATATAGTATCCACTGGCTACATATAGTTATTCAATATTTGAAATATTGTTAATGGTAATTGAGATGTACTGTAGGTATAAAATATACACTGATTTGCAAGTCTTAGTATGAAAAAAGGAATATAAAATATGTCATGATAATTTTTACCATGATTACACATCAAAATAACATTAGGATATAATAGGTAAAATAAATATATTATTAGGCTTAATTGTTTATTTCACATTTAACTTTTTATATTTTAATGTAACTACTAGAAAATTTAAAATTTGTTAACGTGACTTGTGTTTATTATTTGCATTATAATTTTTTTTAGCGATGGTAGAGTAATAAAATATGACATTGAGACAAGATAATTTAAATAATTTGGCCTCTATATGTGAACCAGTGAGTAATAAATATAAATACATACACATATAAATATATTCATATATGTACATTCATATTTGTACATTCACAGAAATATATTTTTACTGTTTATATTTATAACATATACATACATACATACACACATACACAAATATTCACACACATGCTTGAAATATGATAACTAAAACACCTACTCTGGAATGTTTATGCTTATGTGCTTCTTTTCTCTTTGCCAAGGCATGATGTTCTAATTTTGTTTCAGCTATGCGAAACATGTCAGTATAATTTATTTATATTTATTTATTTATTTACTTATTTATATTATTAATTATATTCATTATATTTATTATTTATATTATTTATATTATTTGTTTATATATATATATATATTTATATTTTTCACTGAAAAATAAACACGATCTAGAATGCTTAATAGGAAGACGAATGCATGAGTTATTTTTCATTATTTTCTTATCATGTGTTTAGAAAATACTTATCTAAATACACTTCATTGCTTGAAAGAAATTAGAATGGCCTCAATAAGCTTTGAGGTTGTGACTCTTTGCTACCAGGAAATACAGTCATACATTTTGATACGGATTATGCATTTGACAGCAAGAACATGAAAGCTTTTTTAGTCATATAGGGATCATAATCAGAAAGAAACTTTCGAAGTTTGATAATCACACCTAAACACATTGCATAAGCCTTACTTTTTGTGTGTGCTTTCTATACTGCTATACCACCATTTACCACAGAAAAGACGTTTCTTTCCAACTGTTTTATTGCTGTGTTTTTATTATACAATATACTCACCATAATCTAAAATATCCTTATCAGATTCTCTGAAATATGATACAGGGCAAACTATTCCTAACTGATTTTTCAGGTTTTTAAAAAGTTATTTTTTTTTTTTGTTTTTGTTTTGTTTTTTGTTTTGTTTTTAAATATCGTATAGCTTTTCTTAATGTCTAATATTTCTAATGTTTCTCTATAGCTATATACTCATGTTTTTCACTTTTCTGCTTCAATTTTCAGAGGCTAAGACTTACGTAAATGTAGGGACCTAGTTTTATGAACAATATTGCTGTAGGTCTAGGAATGTTAGTGAAGACTAAGTGACAAGTTAGTAAAGAGTTTAGAAACAATTCAAGGATGAGACAAATGTTTTCAAGCAGATACTGATTTCGAATATATTCAAAATAAGAGCAAAGAAGAGCTATGTGAGCAAAGGAAATAGATTTAATCAACATATCTAAGTATCAAAAAAGTTAGAGAAGCCCTGTTAATGGAAATATATGAAAAAGTGTCAGGTCCTGTGCTATGAGGGTTGTGGGGAGCCAGGAGGGTGGCACAGGGTTAAAAAAGACAGTAGCCGTGAATAGAGTTTAAGCGGGGCCAAGGGACCTGCAGCCTCAAGGACTGGGCCCGAATGGGGCCAACACCTAAGTTTTATTAGTTAGATGAGGAAGTAAAGGAGATAAAGCTTGTCAATCTCAAGATCTGTGAATCCCATACATTATAATAGGAAACTGATTCAAGCCAATCACCCTTGCCTGCAGGCAGCTGAACCATAAGTCTCAGGATGTATGTACTTCCCCAAGGGACAAATCCTTCATGCATATGAATAGATGGAGAGCATGTCATTGAATCTCTTCCCCTGCAGGTTGTGGGAAGGAATGCAGCCACAGAGGCAGAGGCTCTCCTTAGCTGGGGGAAGGTGGGAAGCTGTGCCCACCTCTATCAACCCTGCGGGTTCTCCTGTTGGTCCCCACACGCCTCCGCCTGGTTTGGGTTGTTCCCTCCGTGGGGAATCTTACCTGTCATTGGCTGACCAGCCAGATTTTGGGGCTCAACAGGGAGACATAACGTGTAAGCGCAAAGGTGAAGCAAAGTCCCTGAAAGGATCTGTCTCACAGACTCTCCATTCTTTAGGGGCAGGTATGAGGAGACAGACGGGTACGCTGCTGCGTGGCAGCACAAGAGAGGGGGTAATAAATGGAACATTACTTTGCAATTTTTAAAGCAAGGAACTATTGTCACTGTTGTATTGAAATAAAAATATATCCATTAGTATGTCTCCTAAACAACAGAGTTAAACAGAAAGAATTTCTTGGTGCTGTACACAAGGATGGAAGTCAGTGAGAGTTTTAAATGTATAGAGGCTACTTTGGTTCTTAGAATTATGGAAGTCTTTAATGAACTGCTAGAATATTTCCTCTTTAGGAAAATACTGCAATTTCATTTCAGACTTTTTATAGCAAATATGATCGTATAATGACTGTATTTGATCTTTCTGCTTTCCCTATCGTTCCTTATGATGTAATATCCACTCAGCCATCAAAATAATCTTTGAAAATGTCAACTCATATTATCTCACTCTCTTAACTAAATCTCTTCAATGGGTTTCCATTTCACTTAGGATAAGCACCAACATTTTCAGCGTGTACACATTACTACATGATCTTGTCTCTGCCTCCCTTCATAGCTCATCATATACCTTTTTCTGCAGTGCTCACTCTCCTATATTTTTATTTGCTTCAAATATGCTACATTCCTTACTGTTTCATAACCTTTTATGTGGGTGAGTTGGTTCCCCACTCCAAAGATCTCCATATGTGTAAATCCAGCCTCCAAGATAGCCCTGAATGATTATAGCCTCTTGGTATCCATGTCCCTTAGAAATTCTCTCCCATATTGAGTAGGGATGACCTGTGTTACCAACAGGTTACTGTGGAATATGGTTGCAACCTGAGTTTAGGTCATAAAAACATTGTAACTTAGGCCTTTCTATATTGCATTTCTCAGTCTGTGGGTAATCAATCACTCTATGCTGAGGTTGCTCAAGTAGCCATGGAGAGTCCCTTATGGGAAAACAAATTAGGCCTCCTGTCATCAACCAACACAAGAGTAAGTTATCTTGGAAGGAGATATGCCAGTGTCAGCAGATATTTCAACTACAACCTCAAAAGAGACCACAAAGCAGAATCATCAACTAACCCACTTCTGAGATCCTGAACCACAAAAATTGTGACATAAAATTTACTCTCTTTCTCAGTATTTTTCTCTCTCATGCTTATCTCTTATGTCACTCAGGTGCTCATAAGAACAAAATATTCAAATAGAACACTACATTTTCATTAAATATGATCAGTAATTGGCTGTAGCTCTGCAACCCCTCAGAGTAAAACACTAATAAGGAACTAGAACCACAGAGCATTTTTACTATGTATAACAGAACATTTTACTCCACTGTGATATTGGTTGTGATTCTTCTGTGCAGGTTCCAACAGAGACAAGACCTTACTCATTTATTATTATTTATTATCATTATTATTATTATTATTTTGTAAAGCTCTCCTGTGGAAAGTGATGTCAGCAGAGGAAACGTAGTATGGTAGAGTGCATGGACATGGACTAAGTTGGCTGAGCTCAGAGACCGGGAACTGCTGGGATGAAGAGAAGTATAACCAGAGTTAATACGTCAAACAGGGAGCAAGGAGTTTATAGAACACATTGGAGGGCAGCTAGGTTCTGTGAAAAATATAAAACAAAATTCAAACAACATAAATTCAAATCAATCTGCCCTTAAATTTAGTGAATGCTGGGAAGCATTTTCCTCTGTTGAGATATTGCTTTCAGGCATATCCTCTGTTTGACTCACATAAACTATTACAAAATCAAAAAAAAAAAAAAGAAAGAAAGAAAGAAAAAAAAAAATCAATGAATGCTCCATAATGGTAGATGCAATGAACAAGGGTCAAATGTGTGTCAGAGCTCTTTCAATTAAAATGAGTCCAAATTTTTTTTTTTTCACTGCTTGTGTTTCCTTTCATATAGAATGGGAGGCACAGTAATAGTATCTGACCCAAGAGTTGTTCTGATCATCGAAACAAATCATCTATGTAAACTGCTTTGGAGGATTTGGCACACAGAGGTTAATAGAGTTAATTATTATTACTTTGTAAGGTTAACATAACAAAATAAAATTGTTATTTTGTAGTGTTAAATAACAACAGTGAATTTATGGATAAAAGCATATATATATATATATATATATATATATATATATATATATATATATTTGTTTCCAATATATATTAGTATAGATTAAGAATAACAAGTCAACACTTTAGAAGATCCACAGGAACTGGAAAAACTGAAACATGCAAGGAAAGGAGATTCTGAAGAAGGGATCACTTAGCTGATTTTTGTTTGTTTGTTTCACTTTTATAATTTTTTAAAATTAACATTTATTGGGGTGACAATGGTGAGTAAAGTTATATAGGTTTCAAGTATACATTTCTATAATACATCATCTGTATATCACATTGTGTGTTCACCACCCAGAGTCAGTTCTCTTTCCATCACCATATATTTGAACCTGTTCTTTTTCTTATTTTGTTTTTGGAAATACACTTATACTTATTAATTTCATCTCTAAATATACATTGATTCAGAATTTTTAAAGAAATAGATGTGGCATTATAATTTTAGTTGTAATAGTACAAAATAAAACAGATCAGAATTAATTCCTAGTGAAAAACAAAGTTTGATGTAAACTTAACAAATACACTTACTAGCAGTCACACCAGAAAAGTCTGAAGAGCTTCCCCAAGATGAATTTTTAAACAATTATAATCATTCTGCTTTTTAAATTAAAATAGAAAATGTAAAAAAAATATATAAAATTTGTTTGTTAGTAGCTCTGCTGTCAGCATTCAAACATTTCATTGTATTTTTATTTGTTTGTAAGTTGGCCTAGAATTAAGTGTCTGATTAGTAATCATGGAATATGAATCCTGTGACTTCATGACAAAAGATTGGTGGGACCTGTTAACCTCTTTCCCATCATAAATGTTTTTTGAACATATTGGGAAAAGGGGATTTATTTATTATTTGCCAAATTTATTACTTTTCCATGTTCAGGTTTGATATTATATGTGGTTGAAAGAGTAACGGCAGAGTGTTCTCATATGTTGTTAAAATTTGCCTGTTCACTTTCCTCCACTTTTTTCTAGTTAGATTTCTTTACACCACTGAAAATCGTTGCTTGAATTATAATTGATAATCCCTTATTTTATAAAGCTAAATGATTGCTGTTTAGCGTATCAAAATAACATAAAGTTCAATGTGTTAACTAGTTCGTAAACATTCATTTGCACAGATGGATATGCATTTGTCCAAAGCTCTCAATCCTATAATATGCCTCAAGCACAGACACATCAAAATGATTTATGTAAATGCCCCTTTTTCCTTTAAGTTATGGAGGACTATAAGCAGTCAATATATATTTTGAAATATATAGTTAATGAATACACTGAAAACCAAGTGAAATATGTAGTAGTGCAAAATTAGCCCACTGTCAAAATTAATAAACATGTTATTTTCAAAACCTATATTTCCTCCAGACAGAACAAAAACAATAAACTATTATTTTTCTGGAACTTATATTACTAAAATGTTGAAATAATCAGAAATAAAAATTGATCAAATAACTACATAATGCAACTTTTATTTATAAAGTGTTCCCAGGCACTACAATATTCCAAAATGGCTTTCAAGTTATGAATCACTATTAAATAACAGTAATAATTCTTTTTGTCTTCTCAGAAATATTGTTTCCATTTCATCCTTAAATATTTAAAATACTTCAATGGTGAAACCATAAGCCTGGAGTTTCTTTATTAATCTTCCCAAGAATGTAGCACTTATATTACAAAGAAGATAAAAACGTAGATAGATACATAGATAGATAGATAGATAGATAGATAGATAGATAGATAGATAGATGATAGATAGATAGATAGATAGATAGATAGATGATAGATAGATAGATGATAGATAGATAGCTAGATAGATGATAGATAGATAGATAGATAGATAGATAGATAGATAGATAGATAGATAGATGATAGATAGATGATTGATAGATAGATAGATAGATAGATGATAGATAGATAGATGATTGATTGATTGATAGATAGATAGATAGATAGATAGATAGATAGATAGATAGATGATAGATAGATAGATGATTGATAGATAGATAGATAGATAGATAGATAGATAGATAGATAGATGATAGATGATAGATAGATGATAGATAGATAGATAGATAGATAGATAGATAGATAGATAGATAGATAGATAGATAGATAGATGATAGATAGATAGATAGATGTATTGATAATGACAAGGAGACAATTCTGACGTGTTCTAAATTAAATTACAGTAGCCAGAGAATTGGAGAGAAAGAACAGTTAGCTTGTAATAGCTGTTAGCCAGCTGACAAAAGATTGTTCATATTCCTGTATGTCTATTGGAACTTCGGATCAATTTACAGGTACCTATTTCTGTGATTTAAAAGAGAGAGTAGCTAGGCAGCATTGAACTCCAGCAGCCTCTATCATAGACCTCAGGTGCTCCACTTCTTGTTTACACATGGACTTTCCAATCTGCTGTCCATAGCCGATCCACAGGGGCAGGTACTTCTTCCTTCCTCACTCTGTGCCTATCCAGCTTCAGGTTGTCCCACCTACTTTTGTCTACAGCTAAATGTAAATTTTTTCAGAATGGCTAACATCCTTTCCCCACCCTACTTGATGTATAAAAAGTGCTCAAAAACTCCAGCACAGCGGACATGCTCAATTTTTCCACCTAGTCATGCTGCTGGTGGTTAACACTTCATGTCCAAGGGCCTGGTCTTTTTCTTACGAGTGTTTTGGCTCAATAAACCTTTCTTTCAGAAAATACAAAGAAAAAAAAGTTCTTTCTTTCATATATACATATACATAGTGCCAAAAATATGTATACACATATTAAGAAAGGAAAACTGTATTAACAATGTAATACTCAATATATATAGATAACGAAAGATGAACACAAGTTACGTTTGACTTCTGCAATTACAAGAGGTGCTCAAAGTGGGTACCGTCACTATCCAGACACTTCTGATTATGGCAAACTACTGCTTGAGCAACGTTGACTAAAGTGTCCACTTGTATACATTTTTTGACACCCTCAGATATATCTATATATAGATAGATATACAGGTATAGCTATACATATATCTCTATATCTGTATATATATAGAGATATATTTTAGTGTATATATGCATATATAGTAACATATACAGATATATATACACATACATATATGGATTATATATACATATATATACACATATATACATATATACATATATATACACATGTATACATACATATGTACATACATATGTGTGTATATATGTATGTGTGTGTGTGTGTGTGTGTGTATGTGTATATATATATATATATATATATATATTAGGGAAAGGGGAAACCGTCTTGATTCATCAGGATCTACCATGTTTCTAGGCTACATGAAATGTAAGAGCAAAGTTTTTGTAAGGACTATTCTATATTTGATTCATTCCTATCCTTTTGTATTTGAGGGATAGTATTTGAGGGACTCTTAATTGGTATGTGGAGGGTTTAACAGGCTCTTTTCTTTTCTTGGCAGAATTTTTTATTAAATTTATTGGAGTGACATGGGTTAGTAAAATTATATGGGTTTCAAGTGTACAATTGTATAATGTATCATCTATATATTGCATTGTGTGTTCACCATCGAAAGTCAAATCTCCTCCATCACCATACATTTAACCCCCTGACCATCTTTTGCCTCATCCATCCCCCGTTACCCTCTGGTAACCACAAACCTGTTATCTGTGTTTATGAGTTATTGTTTGTTTGTCTTGTTCATTTGTTGCTTTCAGTTTTATATCTTACATATGACTGAAATCATATGGCTCTGGACTATGTCTGTTTGACTTATTTGGCTTAGCATGATAATCAAGATCTGTCCATGTTGTCACAAATTGCAGTATTTAATCTTTTCCTGTGGCCAAGTAATATTTCATTGTATATATGTACCACATCTTCTTTATCCAATCACCTATAGAAGGACACGTCAGTTATTTCCATGTCTGAGCCACTGTGAATAACACTGTAATGAATATAGGGATACATATATTTTTTATTCTTTTTTCAAGTGTGTTTTTCCAGTACTCATCACTTCCAAATCAAGTCGTTATTTTAATATACTTGTGTAGGGCAGCGCTCACAGTGGCCCATGTGGGGATCGAACCAGAAACTTTGTTAAGAGCACGGCACTCTAACCAACTGAGCTAAATGGTCACCCCAGGGGTCCATATATCTTTATAGATAAATGTTTTCAGATTTTTTGGGTAGAGAGCCTGAAGAGGCATTGATGGTCTATATGGTAATTCTATCCTTAATGTTTTGAGGAACCTCCATACTGTTTTCCATAGTGGCTGTGCCATTTTACATTCCTACCAGCAGTGTATCCAGGTTCCATTTTTCAACAACCTGTCCAACGCTTATTACTTACCTTGCTGACGATAGCCATTCTAACAAGTGTGAAGTGGTATTTCATTGTGGTTTTGATTTGTATTTCCCTAATAGCTAGTGGAGTTGAGCATTTTTTTCATATATCTGTTGGCCATTTGTATGTCTTCTTGGAAGAAGTGTCTGTTTGGGTCCTTTGCCCATTTGTTAATTGGACTGGTTTTGTTGTTTTTGTCGTTGTTGTTGAGTTGTACAAGTTCTTTATATATTTTGGATATTAGCCCTTTATCAAATGTGTTTGCAAATGTCTTCTCCAATTCAGTTGGTTACCCCTTTGTCTTGCTGATAGGTTCTTTTGCTGTGCAGAAGCTTTTTAGTTTGATATAGTCCCATTCATTTAATTTTGCTTTTACTTCCCTTGCTTTATGAGGTCAAATTCATAAAATCCTCTCTACATCCAAGGTCCATATGTTTAGTAGCTATGTTCTCTTCTATACAATTTATTGTTTCATGCCTTATATTTAGGTTTTTGATCCGTTTTGAGTTAATTTTGGTATATGGTAACAATATAGCAGTCTAATTTCATTCTTTTGATCCATTTTGAGTTAATTTTGGTGTGTGATGACAGCAGTCTAGTTTCATTCTTTTGCACGTGGCTTTCCAATTTTCTCAGCACCATTTATTAAAGAGGCTTTCTTTTCTCCATTTTATGCTTTTTGGCTCCTTTGTTGAAAATCATCTGCCCATGTACATGTGGGTTTTTTTCTGAATTCTCAATTCTGTTCCATTTGTCTGTGAGTCTCTTTTTCTACCAATACCATGCTGTTTAGATTACTGTCGATTTATAATTTAATTTGCAGAATGGGAGTGTGATACCTTTGGCCTTGTTCTTTTTTCTCAGGATTGTTTTGGCTGTTCAGGATCTTTTGTTATTCCATACAAATCTGATGATATTTTGTTGTTGTTGTTGTATTTCTTTGCAAAATGCCATTAAATTTTGATGGGGATTGCATTAAATCTGTATATTGCTCTGTGATGTTTCAATAGATACCACAGAAATACAAAAGATCATACAAAAATACCAGGAAGACTATATGCCACCAAATTCAATAATCAAGAAGAAATGGACAAGTTCTCAGAAATATGTAACCTTCCTAGACTGAATCGTGGAGAACTGGAAAATCTAAGTAGACCAATCAACAGTACGGAAACTGAATCATTCATCGCAAACCTCCCAAAAGGCAAATGTGCAGGACCAGATAGCTTCACTTGTGAATTCTTCCAAACATTCAAAGTCAATTTAATACATGTCCGTCTCACACTCTTCCAAAAAATCGAAGAAGGGGCAACACTTCTTAACTTGTTTTATGAAACCAACTTTACCCTGATACCAAAACTTGGTAAGAACAACACACAAAAAAGAAAACTACAGACCAATATCTCTGATGAACACAGATGTAAAAATCCTAAACAAATTACTATAAAAGTGAACACAATGATACACTTAAAAGATTGTACATCATGATCAAGTGGGGTTCATTCCAGGGCTCAAGGATGGTTCAACATATGCAAGTTGATCAATGTGATACACATAAGCAAAATAAAGATTAAAATCATATGATCATATCAATAAATGAAGGGAAAAAATCATTTGACAAGATAAATCATCCATTAATGATTAAACACTTAATAAAATGGGTATAGCAGAAAGTACCTGAATATAGTAAAGTCCATATAGGATAAACCCTCAGCTAATACACTCAATGGTGAAAAACTGAAAACTTTTCCACTTGGCAGGATTTAAACTCCATTTTTTTAGTTCATCTGTTTTTTTCTGAACATGTTACCCCTGTTGAAAAATTTTCAGATTTTTAGCCTCTTATCTGTTGCTTTCTTAGTTTCTCAGACACTTTCTTTTAAGCATCTGGAGATTTGAGGTTCATGTCTTTGCAGCTCCGATTTTTTTTTTTTTTTTTAAGTCCTGGTCCCTTAATTCCGGACTGGCTTGAATAGCTCTGAACACCAGTGCTGGTCTCTCTGTTGTGGGGAGCCTGTCAAAGGCTCTGAATCACCATGATCTTCTCAACTTCTGCATATCTTACAGATTAGCAAATTTTTGAAGCAGAAAATTGGCAGAGAATGTCAGGCATGTAAAAATCAGTAAATCATTCTACTTCTCTTCAACTTCATGCCATGTCCCCACTCACCATGACCATCATAGCTGCCTTGATTCCCGCTCATATTAATCACAGCCAAGATCCTTTCTAAAGCTCATGTTTAGATGCTATGTAGATGTCATCATTTTCTCAGGAGGCTTTCTCTGAAGCCAGCTACTACTTCATATCCAATACTGGAAGTCAGACTTACACATAGATGAAAAATGATTACTCTCCAGAGAAAATAAACTTTAGAAAGTAAGCATGTGGATTAGCTCTGAAATGGAAGCATTTTCACTTTTTGTAATCCACCAGAAAAATGTAGTATCGTCAGTAAAAGAGGGAGATACTGTTTTCAGAATAAGTCAGGGAAGGTATAATCTCTTTCAGAGGCAGTAGTTTGAATTAAACATCTCTCAATTTTTTTTTTTCTATGGTTCCTTTTTATGACTTTACTGTATCAAAAATTTTTCAGCAAAAATATGTGACATCCCATTTTTTCTATGCATTGGGAAGAAACAATTATGTGACCTGTGCTTTCCCAATTTGCTTGGTTGCTTTGTTAAACCATATAGAATAAATCTATTAAATATAAATAATCATGAATTGTGAATAAACTTTCACTGAAATAGTATCATGCCTATAATTTCTACATTATCATGAAAACTAAATTTTGCCCCCAGCTATATGAAAATAAATAAAATACATATATTAATGAAGTCACAATACCCATAATTGCTGGGAAATGTATTACTAGAAACAGACATAAGTTTTTTGTTTGGCAGCTTATAGCTGTCTGGAAAAAATACATTTCCATATCTTTCCCATGCAAAAATTGTCATAACGTAACACTAAATTGGAAATCATCCAATTATACTCTTTTTTCTTACTCTCTAAAATTATACTGTTTTTATATAAATCACATCATTTTATATAAATGTATAAATAAAGTTATATGATGCTATTTTTAGACATGCACTTATAAAAATTTTTCCTGTTTAGCTTATGTGCTACTTTCCATTTTCTACCTTGTTTTTCCAATATCCCTCACACATCCAAGTAACTCAAGTTAAAAGGTATGTTTCCTCATGTGTATATAGTTATAAATAAACATACCTAAAGGCATACATATGAACACATACTCATCTGTAAGGACATCTTCCATGTTTATTTTTCAAAAATTATAATATATTATAAACATTTTTCTTAGCATTCTCTAGAATAAAAGTTAGATGTGGTTAGGATTTTTATCAGTTTACTACTAGTTTATCTCCAGAATCTAGAACAGTATATCAACAGATCTTTCCAACAGAATTTCTGCAGTGATGGAACTTTTGCTCTGCCCAACATGGTAGCACTAATCACACGTGGTTGAGTATTTGAAAGGTGCCCAGGACAACTGTGAAGCTGAATTTTTAATTTTACTTAATTTTGATTAAAAATTCAAATCTCAAAAATCAAATATAAAGTACCACAATTTGGGGGAATGTAAATTGGTATGGCCTCTATGGAAGACAGTATGGAGGTTTCTCCAAAAGTTATGAGTAGAGTTACCATATGACCTACCAATCCCTCTTCTGGGTATCTAAATATCTGAAAATTTGAAAAAGTTATTCACAAAGATATATATACCACAATGTTCACTGCAGCGTTATTCATGGTGGCCAAGACATGGGAACAACTGAAGTGTCCTTCAATAGATGATTGCATATATATATATATATATATATATATATATATATATATATATATATATATATGAATACTATTCAGCCAGAAAAAAACAAATACTAAAATTTGGGACAACATAGATGGATCTTGAGAATACCATGCTAAGCAAAATAAATCAGACAGAAATAGTCAAAAACTATATAATTTCACTCATATGTAGGATATGAAACTGAAAGCATCAAATGAACAAATAAGGCAAACAAACAAATAAAAAACTCATAGACACAGAAAAAAGTATGGTGGTTACCAGAGGGAAAGGGGTGCCAGTGGGTGGTAGAGGGTAAAAGGAGTCAAATATACGGTGATGGAAGGAGAACTGACTCTGGGTGGTGAACACACCATGCAATATACAGATGATATGTTATAGAATTGTACTCCTGAAACTTATATAATTTTATTAATCAAGTCAACTCAATAAAATAAAAATAAAAATAAAAAAATTAAACACCATAGTTCTTATAGACTACCACATTGCATAATGTAGGTCTACAACAAATGTTCAATAAATATGTATTAAATACACAAATATTTTTATTATTTTGTTTTTCAGAGTTAGCCACAATTAAAAATGCCTCTAGTTCAAGTGGATTTGTGTATTTATTTTTAAAGATAACATAATATTCCATGTCTTAATTCTTCCATAATTTTATTTTTCCATTCATATTGTGCTTTGCTTTGCTAAATCATTTTTGAGGCAATAAACAATATTGTAATAAATATATCTGCATGTATAGCTTTAAGTACTGGAGCCTTTGCTTTTTTGTGGAATAGATTCCTACACGAGGGGTTATAGTGTAAAAACATTTTCATTTTAATAAATATAAGGACTGATGCACATATTTTTTAAATAATATTTCTGGAATGTGCATCTATGCTAGCAATAATGGATGTTCTCTAAATTTTTATCTGTCTGGCAGGGATATAGTGATAACTAATTGTGATTTTATTTGTATTTCCATGACTACTAGAAACATTGAAGATCTTTATATATTTTAGACACATAAATTTATTCATATATGAATAATCTTGTCATACCTTTTGCACATTTCTCTGTTATGCTGCTTACTATCTTCTTACCAGTGTATAAAATGTCTTTGTATGTACATAATATTATCATATAAATGCCATCTATTTGTAAATATTCTCTTCTGTGTCACTGATCTAATTAATTTACTTATATTCTCCAAAAATATTAACTTGATTGTGGTGTCTTTGTAGTGGTTGTGAATATGAAATTATTCTATCAATAGCCTTCTCTTTTAAACAGTTGCAGGTATCTCTTTTCCTATAAAATTTTAGGCAGCAATTTTGTCAAAAAAAAGACTGATGTGATTCTAATTAAATTTCATTACTTTTATATCTGAGATAGTTATTAATTTTACAGAACTGATCTTTTTATCACATTAAATCTTTACGTTAAAAAGCTGTAAATTTCTATTTCTTGTGAACTTGTTCTATTCCATTTTCACTCATCAGACCACTCTACTACCACTCAATTTTTTTGCTTCATTTTTCATAGTTTGCTCATCCCTTAACCAGCTTAAAATCCATGGCTAATTGTTTAAATCACTCTAATAGATTTAATTTCTGTTCTATCTCTATCTACTCTGCCATTATCTCATTTCATTATTCCCCTTGGCATAACCTCAAGCATGAGTACATCCACCTCTCTGCCTGCTCAGCTCTCAACCTGTACCATTGCTATTACCTGGGCATGGAGGAAAAGGGACTTTCATGCTGATGGTTCTCTGTTTAAATATCATGACCTCCCATGAACAGCAAGGTTTTTGACTTTCTCAGGCATTCATACAATATATCTTTATTTTCCTAACTCATCCTTGCAATCCTGAGTAAAATGTCTCCCTAGTTTACTCAGAGTAAATTTACAATAGCCTCCAAGATCTTCTTTCAATTCTAAACTCATTTCCTAACACTCTGCTCCAGAAAAAAAAAAAAAAAAGGACCTCTCTGATATTCCTGAAACATGATATACCATGCATGCTTGACTCTTCTGTCATGACTGAATAATAGTCACCATGATATATCTTTGTTTAACTTCCTCAGCTTCGTTAATGTTTTGCACACATCTTGGCCTGATCAGGCTATTGAGTTTTGAAAAGCAGTCCCTATATATGGCAGGCAGAATTCTAAGATGTTTCCCAGAATTCCTGCTGCCTGGTGTACACTGCCCGTATTATCTCTTTCCGCTGAATGTGAGCTAGACATTTTAATATGGGATCTTTGGAATACTTTTCCCTAGTTCCATCTATGAGATATTGTTAACATGTATTAGACATTTAGTTTTATATAACTACTTAACTTTTTTTCTGTATTTTGCCCTTTCTATTTCAGATGTAACAATTTATTATATAAATAAAATGTTTACACACTATCTATAATTACTTATTATACCTAGATATACACTGTGGCTATTTAGTGACTATTTATAAGTTAAAATTAACTATGTTGGTAGAAATTATTATACAGAAAAATAAATACTATATTCATTAGTAAGATATAACCCTAAAGCTTTCCCACACCAACAATTAGGACACGAGTGATTACAATTTCCCCTCTTCAATTAAATTTTAAGATAATACTATCCACAAAGAGATTATTTCTAATTTATGATGCCTTGGAAGAGATGAGCCATCCTGAAATGTTTCTGCTACTCACTCATAACATAAGGGATAAAAATGTACAATTAGAGAACTAAGTTCCAGGAAAATAGTCTGTAACAGTGACTTTTATTTACTGTTTATTTTTGCAGTGTTAAGCTTATGAAGATAGACTGTCAGGGTTCCAACTGTATTATCACCATTTATTAGCTATATGACCTCAGGGAATTTATTTAACTTAAGTTCCAATGTTCTCATCTGTAAAATGGGATACTAAAGGAGTTTTTTGAAAGTTAAAACAGATTATTAACATAATGTTTAGTATAGAGCCTAACCCATCCTTAGTGGTTCAATAAATGTTACATATTATTAACTATTCAGTTCAATTCCAATGTTTTTCCCTACGCATTTACCAAAAATATATTGAAATACTATATAATGAAAAATTCAGTATGTGAATTATCAAACATAACTTTTCCAAGAGACAACATTTACAGAGCAGACAACTTGTATGTGAGCTATTGATTGTCATGGTGTAGTTACAGTTATAGTTTTTACATGCTATATTGTAATTAAAAGTTATAATACCCAAAGTAACAATATTATGGATAGATAAGAAATTACTTGGGTAAGAACATATAAATGGCCTGTACCACATTCATGAAATAATTCTTCTGACTCAGCCAGATCCTTCTTGAGTAAATTGTTGATATTTGTACCTGAGGGGAAAAGGACACTGAGGGCATCTCCAAAGAACAGACTTGTTCTCCTGACTAGAACTCAGCATGTTGTATCCATATGCAAAATAGTATCTTTATCAGTGATTGGATTAAATGAGTTATATTGCCATGTATGGATAACATAGGCATTATTTTAAACCTATTATATGTTAGTTATTCTCCTATGAACTGGAGGTAGATTGCTGAATAAGAAAGAATAAGTTCCCATCCTTGGTGAATCTGTGCTTGGTGAAAGTACAAGTTAAAGAAATAAGAGTGATGCCATTTCATAACCTCATTTATGAACATCCTGAGGGAGAATGTCTCATTCTGGGAGGCATAATTAATTGGGGTTAGAAGTGAAAAATAGAGAGATTGGTAGAAGATTTCATATCAATCTTCCTCTTGTCTGGAAATTCCCAAAATATGATCCTTCTGGTTATTGTTCTTAATCAAGTTCGTGATTGCTCAGTTAAGTTAAACTATGTGGCCCTGATAGGAATAATTTGCATAACCCAGTCCAGGGGCATTCTGTAACAGCGTCCAGGGCATCTAGGTTGCCAGGAGAGAAATGAGTGGCAGGGGACTGAGAAGAGGTGTGATTTGTAGGACAAGTGGGAAGTGGAAACTAGGACACAGACAAATGTCACCTACTTTACTGTAGGTTTTTGAGAGAGTCAGAAAATAACAAAACAAAAAAAGAGGACAGTATTATAAAAGGCCATGCACTGAATAAAAATACCTAATGATAGAAATAGACGTTAATTTTGAATTTAATAGCTATTTTAGGAAGACAGTGGCAAAGTCACTTTGGAATTTTTGAATGGGAGAATTTTATCATGAGTACCTAGAAGTAGTTATTATTCTGTATTAATGCTGTGGAAACTTACTGGAAATTAGTTGATTTTTATTAATGAAAGAATGACTAATATGGATTTTTTTTGCATGCTAATATTCATAGGTAGTTTGAATAAAAAATTAATTTTAAAGTACCTTGATTTATGACACTGCAAGACATATGCAAATTGCAATTAAAACCTCAGGTCTCAAAAGAAGTAATTTTTCTAAAATGCTGCCTTTTATTACAAATTAGAACCTTTTTTATATATAATTACTACTAATAAAGTCTATTCTCAATCATTTGGAATAATTAGATTCAAGTTTTGAGTGTTAAATTTCTTATAATTTGCCATTTAATTTTAATCAGGACACTACCATAAGCAAAAATGTTAATGAAAACACATTTTCAATCAACCTTCAGAGGAAGAGAAAATACAGTAATTTAAAAAGTGACAAAGACATAAATCAATACACCATGATGGTTTTAAAGGATACATTTTTGCATGTGAAATGTCTTATATATTAATAAAAAAGATTGTTTGCAACTATGTTTTTGTAGTAGTATGAAAAACTGCCTTTGAGTTTTTTCAGTATAAAACAGGCATGGTAACATTGACACTATATAAAATCATTGTGGAAGCTGAAGGGATGGCATTCCACAGGAATCAAGGAATCATTACAACAGTAGGTCCATTCCAGAATATTTGGACCCTCAAGCAATGATAAGGTTCAAACAGATTTCAATATAAATAAATGTATATATATTTAATAAAGGATGCATGCATTATGCAAAATAAGCCATTGTTTTGCTTTGGTTGTAAATAATTTTTTCAACTGATAATTTCATTTTTATTTTTAAGCAAGCTATAATTGTTATTTGCATACATCTAGTTCATTTCAAACATGGAGGAAAAGGAATTATTCAATAAAATCTATTTTGACAGCAATCCTTGATATAGTGAAATCCATGGGGGATATTGGGGAAAAAAAAAGAAAAAGGAAATGCAACTGGTCATGAAATCAAAAGAAGTCCCCTATTTCTTGTGTCATAGGTAGCAAGGGTCACGGTAGAGTGGAATGTGCTCATCTTCCTTGAAACTATTTGATGTTAAAGAAGACTGTTGCGACCTGCACACCACAAGCCGTGGGAAGGCGAGGGAGGCCACGAGGATTAAACTATAATAAAGAGACAGAGACTCAAATACAGTTAAATCACAGAGGACCAAGGGACTCGCAGCCTCAAGAGACTGGAGCCCCGAATTGGACCACTAACAGTATTTATTGATTACAAACAATGAACATCACATGATTAGAGGCAGGGTCTGTAAAACTCTTACACCACTTCAAAAAAATGATTTTGGTACCCAATTATTTGTCCCAAAGCAGCTGAAGCATATCGTCCCATGATGACTAAGGTGCAGTATGCACCACCCTGAGGGAGAGAGTCTCTGGAGGTCAAACTGTCCCATGAGCTGAGCAGAAAGAGCTTGATGTTATCGCTCTAATGGGCCTCTCTCACAACAAGGTGAGAGGGAGTAGCAGAGGCAGGCAGCAGCTTCCCACAAGAACAAGAGGAAGGAGAGGCAAGGCTCCTTCCTATTATTTTTTATAACAGCTCATTGGGGTCTCAAAGGGGTCCAGTCTGGCTTGAGTTGTCCCTCCCGCGAGGAATCTTACTCTCCGTTGACCACAGACCCTTCTCTTGAAGACCAGATGGAGCGACTCAGCATATTATAAACTCAATCCCAGAGAGGCACAGTCACACAGATTCTTTTTTCCTTAGGGAAAGGTTGTGGGGGACAGACGGCTAGGCTGCTGTGTGACCACAGAAGACAATTGTGGATTCTGTGTATTTTTGGAGCCTTAAATACCACTCAAAAGAAATAAAAAGGCTCCAGGTCTTTCTGCACCCCAAAAGATTCTTATCCACAAGTTCAGTAGTGATCATAAAGGCTGTCCAGACTCCACACAGAAGAAAGACTCAACGATTGTATAGTCCAATCGTTTCAGGGGAAGGAGAGCAAAAACAGAAGAAATCAAAACAAAAACAGAAAGAAGAACGTTCATATTGTTTCAAGTCAGATTCAACGCAGGTGGAGAACTAGCTTGAAATAGGCTGCATGGCTGACTGTATCACTTACTAACTAGAGGAGCCGGGGCAGGTTATTTACTTTTCCAACCCCAGTTTCTTCAAGTATTGAGTAGGCAAAATGATACATACATTGTGGAATTGGAGGCTGTTAAACAACATAAGCAGAGAGCTGATTCCAGCGCATAGGCAGAGGTGTTGTTTCTCTACTGGTATTATGGAGAAAGAAGAGATTCTTTGCCAATAAGGAACTTAAATTATGTTTCCAGGCAAAAGGCACAATTTAAATTGAAGGTCCATCCTCTGAAACCTAAAGTTTGTGATTCAATGAAGTTAAGAGATTCATGGTTAAATGACAGGTTTCAGGCTGGGAGACATTCATCTGCCCAGGGTATAAAGCATTCATTAGTCTATTCACTAGTCTAGGATTTCTGGAGATACTGGTGTTTGGTGCATTTGAATGTTGCCAGAGCTGGAGAAGATGTGTTGTGTCCTCAAGATGCAGAAGAAAGAGCAGGAAAGCCAAGGCTCTGTTGGGTTGTCGGGGATTAGTTGAAGAAACCGATCCCTTGATCTGTGTACCAAATGGCCTCACATGGAGGAAAAGCCAAATTGAGAGTAAGTGTCTTTTCCTTAGAACGGTAGGGTGTTGTGGTGAGGAAGTGTGGGCAGTTGGTAGAGAAAGAGAAATAGCGCTGCCCTAGGAGGAGGCTTCCAGGGCACTTGTGTACCGTATTTACTTGGCATTACATGGCTTGGTGGAAAGAGGAGGGTGGGGAAACTGTAAATCTTTGGCCAAATTCCTCTTGACTAAAATTAAGCCCTTCATTTTTCCTGTAAATGGTTTGGCTTAGTGGAATCAAGAGTATCATGTAAAATGTTTTCCAAGCTTTACTTTTTATTTTAAATGTGCCAAACTGTTCCAAAATAACTCTTTGAATACAGGAGGATGTATGTGAATAGTTATAAAAAAAAAACAAGGAAAGAATATTATTTCAAAGTATTGCTGCTTTTTCCTCTGCAGGTTTTGTTTTTGTTTTTCTTGATTTACCTACTAGAAAGCATAATGTATAGATGATAGATTTTTGTGTTTTGTTTTGGTGTGTTTTGTTTTGTTGTGTTTTTTGCTCTCTATTGCAGCCTTTTCTTTCTGTTAAGGTAACATAAGCCAAATGTATTATTCTTTATTTTCTTTGCCTTCATTGTGAAATTAAAGTGGTGCTATTTTATTTAATAAATTTGAAGTATACTTGCTAATCACTTAAACTTATTCTTCTGTGAGGTAATAGAAGAATACAATTTAATGGGTGAACATGTCACGAGCTAAGTCAGGGTATATATTCAGATAGAAAAACTTAGACTTCTAGAACTGGGCGAGACCTTGAAAATTGTTTAGTCCAATAGTTTCCCAACTGCAGCTGCACATTGAAATAACCAGGTGAAAGCACATCTCAGGGTTTGCTCCAGGTAATTTTGATATAAAGATTGAAAACCAATGATATAATCTATCTCCCAAATATGACAGTTTGGGAAACTGAGATGCCTAGAGGTTAAGGTTTCACTCAGTTACCCAACTACTTAATGGCACATCTATGACTAAAATCATGTTTCTAAAATAAAAATGAGATACCTGGGAAAATATATCATGAATATAAAACTTGATGGTATAGTTCCTGCTTAAAAGATATTTAATATTATAAGCTAACCTTTTGGTTTTTGTCTTGGTTCTCAAATTAACTGACTAATTCAAATATTCTGATTCTTATTCATCAAAGAGTTAATTGTTTTCTAGGTCTGGCACTGTGCAATTTAATGGGTGTGTACAATTATGCAGCATATGGAATAGTTGAATCCATTCTTGAGTGTGCTACTTTGTATTCCTTGCAATGCCACTCATTCTATTTGACTTTAGTTGTCATCTTAGGTGGATGTGTTAAAGATTAATGATGCATTTAGCCTAAATCAAGACTTACAGAGATGTGAAAAAAAAAAAAATAGAGTTGAAGCTATAATAGTTAAAGATTTTGCTTTTTCCCTTTGGAGGGACCATATCCTGAGGAATTTATGTGGAAAAAATATTAAGTGGTTATAGTCCATCTCTTAGTGGTGTGTTATTATCCCACAGCCTTACCATAAAGCTGATATTATAACTCTGTCATCCTATCTGGAAACATGTAGTGAGCTGGTGTGCAACAAGAGCCATTATCCAGATCAATAGGTTGGGTGTGCACATAACATTTACATTGCATTAGCAGAAAAGAAATAATTTCCCACTTTATGTCAAACAAGATGTTAGTCTTTTCACAAAGAAAAATGGTCTAAGTTCCAGGACAAGACAATCTTATGTAACTGATTAAAAACGATTGACAGGCTCTAGGTAGAAACGCAGCTGCAATCTAACCAGCATACAAGGTCGGACAATTACATTCGCGAATATATCCTAGAAAAAGTGCTACATATCTCACTGCTGAATATCACTACCGTCACCTTTGAAATACTCTCCTTGGGAAGCTAAGCACCAATGCCAGCACCTAGTCCACACTTCAAAGTAATTTTGCAACTCTTTTTCTGGAACAAAAATCAGAGCTGCAGTCGGATTACCCTTGACATCCTGGATGTCATCAAAATGCTTTCCTTTCACTATTTCCTTTCTCTTTGTATACAGAAAGAAGTCATTGGGGGGCAGATCAGGTGAGTAGGGAGGGTGTTCCAATACAGTTATTTGTTTACTGGCTAAGACATCCCTCACAGACAGTGCCTTGTGAGCTGGTTCATTGTTGTGATGCAAGAGCCATGAATTGTGGGTGAAAAGTTCAAGTCATTTTTGTCTAACTTTTTCATGCAGCCTTTTCAGCACTTCCAAATAGTAAACTTGGTAAACTGTTTGTCCAGTTGGTACAAATCCATAATGAATAATGAACAATCCTTCTGATATAAAAAAAGATTAGCAACATCGTTTTGACTCTTGATTTGGACTGATGGAACATTTTGGTCGTGGAGAATTGACTGACTTCCATTGCGCACTTTGATGTTTTGTTTCAGGGTCCTATTGGTACACCCATGTTTCATCACCAGTGATAACAAGGCCCAAAACATTATCTTGCCTCTCCAAGTGGTCTTGGCAAACTTCAACTCTCCTTTGCTTTTGTTCATCAGTGAGCTCCTTCAGGACCATTTTTGCACACACCTTTCTCATGCCCAGATTTTCAGTTAAGATTTTCCTAACTTTCTCTATCAATGTTTACTTGGTCTGCTATGCTTTTCACAGTTAGCCAGCAATTTTGACCTACAATTTGACGAATTTTTGCAATCTTTTCATCAGTTCTGCTCATTACTGGCTGTTCTGACCTCTCTTCATTAGTGACACCTTTTCTCCCCTCAAAAAAAACACGTTTAATCCATTTGTACACTGGCATTTTCTTCATGGCATGATCCCCATAAACTTGGACTAACATGTCCCTGATTTCACTTCCACTTATGCCAAGTTTAACAAGAAATTTAATGTTTGTTTTTTGCTCTAACTCAAGCTCAGACATTCTCGTGATGGCACACAAAAACACACAACAACAATAATGAATGCTACTCAGCAAGACACCACCACACATCAAAATGAACACAGCTGTGAGACCCTAATATACCAAGGTTATGAAACTTTACCGAGCTGTTTGTACAGTGCTGCCAATGTAAGCACATGGGCCAAGTTCAGGAACTAATTGTCAGACCTCATCTATAGTAATTAGAATAACAAAGGTCATTTAATGTCTTTCCCATGGATTTAATAAATGAGGTTGGACTTATAATAAGAATAATTAAAATAATTATGATAACAATAATCAAGATTATTATCACATTACTGGCAGTAATGGTGGAAACAGTAACAGCAGCACCAGGAACAAACATGTATTTAGTACTGATAGTGTGCCAACCTCCCTTGGAAGCACTTTCTCTATATATCAATTCATGTAAATGTCCACAATAATCCTATACATTAGGTACTATTTCTATGCTCTTTGTACAAAAGATGGGCATAAAGCACAGGGAGGTTAATTAACTTAATTAAAGCCATACTGCTACTAAATTAAAGATTTGGGATGAACAGCAGTCATTGTTGCTAAACAGTCTATAATCCTGTGTGTATGTGTGTGTTTGTGTGTGTGTATGTGTGTGTATGTTTACAGGGCAATTGAAACGTAATTCATATATCAAACAATGCACTCATTTAAATTGCACAATTCAATAGTTTCTAGTATATTTACAAACCTGTACAAATATCACTACAATCAATTTTGGAATATTTTCATCACTCCAAAAAGAAACCCCATACCTTTTAGCAGTCACTTCCTATTTCTCACCCCTAAACCTCTAGACTGTAGGCAACCACTAATCTACTTTGTGTCTCTAAAGCTCTCCTTGTTCTAGAATTTCTAAAAATGCTATTACACAATATATTGTATTTTTTTTACTGTTTCTTTTACTTAGCATAATGTTATCAAGATTCATCCTGAAACTAATTAAAAAAAAAAAAAAAAAAAAAAAAAAGATTCATCCGTGTTGTTGAAAGTGTCAGTGTTTTGTTCCTTTTAATTTATGAATAATATTCCATTGTATGGATGGATATCCTATATTTTATTTATGCATTAATCAGCAGATTAATATATTTGGATTGTTTGTAACTTTTTACTCTGACAAATAATGTTGCTACAGATATTTATGTCATACCCCTTTAAGCCTTAAAAGCTAGCTGGAGTTTATATACTGTGTAAGTTAAATAGTTGAGTTACTTTTGAAGAGGCAGACTTTTTATGAAAAAAATGCAATTCAAAATTATGACTGAGTCTACAATATCCAAGCAAGTCACCAAAATTTAGTTATTAGCTTCCTTATCTGAAAAAAAAAAATTCTACTTATTAATCTCATAGTGGAATGGTTCTAACTATTCAGAAATTTTACTAGGTTTTCTTCATTTATTTTTCATAAAGTATTACACGTTGTCTAATATAAATTGGATGCTCATAAACCTTTGATGAATGGATAACCTGATATAAGAAAAATGCATTTACTAGCAGTGCCCTACACTCATCAGGAATATGTAACTTTTGCTTCAATTTCATCCTCTTCTGCATAACTGACCTTTTTGGTTGGGCCAAAAAGAAGATACCAAAAAGATTCTTGATTAGCTATGAATACTACTTTCATTATATACAGATGACATTACCTTTTTTTTTTAAATTAGAATTTACTGGGGTGACAATGGCTAATAAAACTACATAGGTTTCAAGTGTAGAATTCTGTAATACATCATCTATATAGCACATTGTGTGTTTACCACGTAGGGTCAGTTCTCCTTCCATCACTATACGAATGACCCCATTTACCCTCTTCTACCAATCCCTTTCCCCTTCCCTCTGGTAACCACTAAACTATTGTTGGCATCTATGAGTTCCCATTTCTTTGTTTATCTTGTTCCTTTGTTGCTTTGAGTTTTATATCCCACATATCAGTGAAATCATATGGTTCTCGACTTTTTCTGTCTGACTTATTTCACTTACCATAATAAGCTCAAGATATATTCATGTTGTCGCAAATGGCACTATTTCATCTTTTCTTATGGCAGAGTAGTATTCCATTGTGTTTATGAGGTTTCACAACTAAGCTTGAGAACTTGTTGCAACAATGTTGCTAACCTTTTTTTTTTTATTTCAAAGAGATTATTCACTACAAATTTGTGCCAACTGGGCAAACATTTAAACAAGTTTACTGTTTGGAAGTGCTAAAAAGGCTGTGTGAACTTTTCATGGGTCTTGCATCAAGACAATGCACCAGCTCACACAGCACTATCTGTGAGGGAGTTTTTAGCCAGTGAACAAATAACTGTATTAGAACACCCTCCTTACTCACCTGTTCTGTCCACTAATGACTTCCTCCTTTACCCAAAGAGAAAGGAAATATTGAAAGGAAAATATTTTGATGACATTCAGGACACCAAGTGTAATTCGACTGTAGCTCTGATGGCTATTCCAGAAAATGAGTTCCAAAATTGCTTTGCAGGCATTGGTGCATAGCTTCCCAAGAGGAGTACTTTGAAGGTGACCATAGTGATATTCAGCAATGAGGTATGTAGCACCTATTTTTGGATCAGTTCACAAACTTAATTGTCAGACATCATCTTTATCCAATCATCCATCGAAGGACACTTTGGTTGTTTCCACGTCTTGGCCACCATAAATAAAACTGCAATGAACATTAGAGCACATGTATCTTTACAGATAAATGTTTTCAGATTTTTTGTGTATATACCCAGGAGAGGGATTGCTGGGTTATATGGTAATTCTATTATTAATTTTTTGAGGAACCTCCACACTGCCTTCCATAGCGGCTGCACCAGTCTACATTCCCACCAACAGTGTATGAGGGTTCCTTTTTCTCCACAGCCTCTCCATCACTTGTTCCTATTTGTCTTGTTGATGATAGCCATTCTGACTGGGGTGAGGTGATATCTCATTGTGGTTTTTATTTGCATTTCTCTGATGATTAGTGATGTTGAGCATCTTTTCATATGTCTATTGGCCATGTGTATGTCCTCTTTCGAGAAATGTCTCTTAGGGCCTCTGCCCATTTTTTAATTGAATTGCTTGTTTTTTTTGTTATTAAGTTGTATGGGTTCTTTATATATTTTGAATATTAGCCCCTTACCAGAGATGTTGTTTGTAATTATCTTCTCCAATTTGGTTGGTTGCCTCTTTATTTTGTCAGTGGTTTATTTTGCTATGCAGAAGCTTTTTAGTTTGATACAGTCCTATTCATTTATTTTAGCTTTTACTTCACTTGCCTTTGAGGTCAAATTCATAATATGCTCTTTGAACCCAAGGTCCATAAGTTTAGTATCTATGTTTTCTTCTATACTCATTAAATTTTAAGTCTACTTGGTGATGACATGTTAATATAATCTTGATGAAATAATAGATGATGAAAAACTAAATGAAACAGACAGGAGTTCTATGAGAGAGAAACTAAAAATTATTTGTAAGCATTGCCAGCTTTCAGAATATATCTCACAGATTTTGTTGTTTTGAAACAGCAAGATGCCAAAATATGCTTCCAAATTTTGAAAAGCTGCTATGCAGAAATATATTGAAGTAATGGTATAGAAGATTTGTATCTCACTCTATACACTTTGTTTTCTTCGGCTGTTAAGTGGTGCTGAAATCCCAGGGTTGTACATTTTTTTAAATAAATTGACAAAGTTATTGTGGCAATGGGATTTGACAGAATAACACATTCATTCTTTTGCTGATTCAAGTTGCATTGTTGTGCTAAGTCTATTTCATTTTCTTGAATTCTTTCACTGAGTCAGTGAGAGTATAAAATCAATATAAAGAACTAAAGATGAATTAGTACATTCAAAAGAGCTAGAAATGTAAAGTCTCATACATTTTTTTTTTTTTTTTCTTTCAAGACAGAGATGCCTGTGTTACAAACTGTGACTAGCCAAAAATGCATATTAGTTACCATGGGCTGCTTCCTCCTACATTGTTATTAGGCCTTTAAGAAGTTCTCTGACCTTTCCTCTTGATTGGGTTTTCCCTTTCAAATATTAGAAATATGATTTTTCTGTGGTTATGTGTAAAGTAGCAACATCAAATTAACAATTTCCCAAACTTTAAGAGGAAGACTTTTAAATTTTTTTCAGAATTTTTTTCTCTTCAATTCAGTACCTTGATATTTTTCTTTTCCTTATTCTTTGTTTTTATAAATTCTTTATTTTAAAGAGAAGTGAACTCAACCTCCCACCATTCTCTGAGGCTTCTTAAGAATATCTCAGCAACTGATCATAAAGTGACTTTAGGAATTATAGCTTTATGACCTGAGAGCTTAATATCTCACAAGGAGATACATTTCACATTTCCATTATATGATGAGTTAAACTTCTACACTCCTCAAATCTATGCTCAAATCTGTGGGAAAAGCTACCCGAATTGATTTATTTATCATGTATTTATTGAATGTCAAATACTGTTTCAAGCACTTGGATTCATCAGTGAGCATATTAGACACACACAATCATCTTCTTGTGGAATTTATATCTACTAGAGAAAGACAGAAAATTAACAGGGAAAATAAGTTCAGTGCATGTTATTTGGCATTATGTAATATGTAGAAAATAAAACAGAGACTGGGGTTAAGGAATATGTACGTGTGTGTAAAGGGAATTTTGATAATTGCCATGGAATGTGTTACTAAGGTGATGCCATTTGAGTTAGGACCAGAAGGAGGTGAGGGGCTGAGTTGTCTCAGGGAAGATTTCTAGGAACAGGAAATGGCAAAGGTACAAATGCTGAAGTAGGCAATGCACTCCCTCTACTTCCTGCTCGTCCTTTGGAATATTTAATGACCCTCTAGCTTATCCAGTCTTTCTTCTACCTTTATTTGTCTATAACGTAATTTGCACATTTTTTATCCATGCTAAAACATCTTCCTTATGAATATCGTCTTGTTGGTGTACAGCATTTTTCTTCACATGTTCATGTGATTTTTTTAGAACAATTAAGCAGAACAGAAATAAATTAGTAAATAGTTCATGCATTATATATGTTTTCGTGTTTAAGTACATTCTGTTATTGCTAAAACTGTTGTATATTCATATTTTCTTTTTGCATTTCTATCATTCTTCTTTCTCCTTAATTCTCCCTCTCCTGTTTCAAATAGAGCAACTCACTTCTCCTCTTAGTCTTCCTATTCTTTCCCAGGGGTGGTTGAGCAGTAGAGAAGGTGCATTACATTACAAGATGCATTCAGCATTTAACCTTTGCTCATCAAAATCTCACAATGTTTGACACCTTATAGCTCATTTGAAATTGCTAAGGTGTTAACTTCATGTGTGAATGTGTTTGCCTATGCTCTCTATAAAAGTTATCATGATGAAATTTAGTAAAGCATTGGCTAGCGAAATGAAATCTCTGTTTCTTTTAAGAAAACAAACAAACAAACAAACAAACAAAAACGTCATGGTAATTCCAATAGTAAATAGCATTTATTCTAAATATACTATAGATAACAACGAGGGAAATATCAAGATAAAATGACACTATCAGTTAAGCCAGGGTAACAGATATGAACAAAAAATATTTCAGAAAAAGCAACACTTAAGATCATTGTAGTTGTGAACAGTGTTTAAAGAAAGCTGTGTAGCAGAGTTGCTGAGATCTGAGGCTCAGTGTTCAAGGAAAACTCACTTCTTGTGACAACATGGATGGATCTTGAGATTATTATGCTAAGCGAAATAAGTCAGAAAAAGTCGAGAACCATATGATTCCACTGATATGTGGGATATAAAACTGAAAGCAACAAAGGAACAAGACAAACAAATGAATAAACAAACGCTCATAGACACAGACAATAGTTCAATGATTGCAAGAGAGTAAGGGGGGGAGGGAGATGGTAGATGAGGGTAAATGGGGTCAAATATATGGTGATGCAAGGGAAACTGACTTTGGGTGGTGAACACACAATGTGATATATAAATGATGTATTGTAGATTGGTACACTTGAAACCTATGTATGTAATTTTACTAACCATTGCCACCCCAATAAATTTTAATGAAAAAAAAAAAGGGAAAACTCACTTCTTTTCCAGTTTGGCACCAACCAGGTATGTGATATTGGGAATTTCTTTAGATCATAGAAGTCTTCGCTCCTCATCTGTAATTGTAATTAATAACTATCACAGGATTATTATAAGGATCAGTAAAACATGCAAATAGTTTATCTCAGTGCTTTATAAATATTATACAATCAAATAAAATTATAAGTTAAATGTTTCATGTTCCTTTTTATATTTAAAATGCAAACTGAATTTTAAACTACTAAAAAATTCTTAAAGAAAATAATTTTATACCACTTTGAATAAAAATATGTTGCAATTGGTTACTAAACTAGGTTGCATATATTAATAAAATTAATTTTTACCCTGATGTTTTAAATTGTGTGAAAAAAAAAGAATCTCAGGTCTTTAAGAACTATTAATGATACAAAATACTTTTATCATGTTTAATATATGTCAGACAATGTTTAAAGTGCTTTTTATGTATTAAATCCTTTAATTAGCTCACACAAAGCACTGGCTGATGTTGGAAGCTGGGGAGCAGAATTTACCCAAAGTACCATCCATATATATTAAGTGGCAAAACAGACCTGAACCCAGTCTGGTATCAGAATCAGTGTTCTTAGAAGGTTATACTGTCTCTCATTATAAAGGAAATGGATTCAGCAATATTTTTCAAATTAAGAAATAAGGTTCCTAAATTGTTGAAAATAAAATAATTTGGATAAAATTTATATTGATCAGCTGGCGATAAATGAGGAAAATCCCAAGCACTATAATATCAGTCAATTCCAAGTTCAATCATGCTAATATTTGCTAGACTTGTTATAAACTGAAACTTTTTAATGACAATTTTAATGTAAAATATTAGTGTAACAAAGACTATTAATGGAAAGTATAAAATTAGGGATTATTAAAACATGCTGGAATACTACAAAAATACAGTGATATTATCCCAAATAAGAATGTTAAGTTCAAATTCTGAATACAAGCATTTTAAGTGTAAGGCAGATAAAATACAAAGAATGATTAAAATTGAGCCATCCAAACTTGAAATGTAGTCATTAATCCGTTTCTGAAAATAATATAATGTGTGCCATCATTATTTACATAAAGTTTATCCAAATACTGTCCTTGTGATAAATCAGTTTAACATATGTGCCAATACTTACATCATAAAATTGTTGAACAACTCTGTATTCTGCTCAATGCCAACATAAGTGATAAAGATTTTAAAAAATGAAAAGTATGTTTCAGCATGTTTATATAGCTATTGATATAATTAAGTATTGATATAATTATATATATAAATTGAAAGTAGATTGTATTACATGGCATTACTAGGACACAGGGGTGCTACAATATATAAAACACTCCCACTGTTATCTAGTTATTCAAAAAATAGTATTATCCAAGCTTTGCAAAATGGAAGTTCCTAAAATTCTAAAAGGCTAATAACTATGAAGACTTTTTTTCCCTCCAAATTATTGACCAGGATAGTATAAAATCTTTCAACAGATCAGGCCGTACAAATAGGAGACATGATTAACCATATTGTGTTTGTCATTTCCCTGCCTTCCTTTGTTTTCTGATCACATTTGCGATTGTCTCCTGACAGCAACCGTCGCAAAGCTCCACTGTCAACTGCCTTCAACGTAAGGACAGGTATGGGAGAAATTGGCAGGAACCTAGGAAAGAGGAAACGAGCCTCAGTATTTCTACCCCTTTCCCACTGCTTTGGGAGACATGGAAGACACTTTTGGAAGTCACAGTTGTCTCCCTGTGGGTCCAGATCCCACTGTCCAGATCCCTCTTTATGAATTAAGCTCCTATGGCATGACTCTCATGTTTGGGCTTTGGTAATTGTGGTTATACGCCAACAAAAAAGTAAACATTCATATCATAAATATTACAGGCTAAACTCACTGCAACAGGATTTTCAATTCACGTTTAGTATTTCATAGACCAATAAGTATGCATAAAGAAAAATATTAAATAAAGTATCTATCATTTTACCAAAAATTGCAAGTCCAATCTATTCTTATGATATTGCCCTATTTAGCGTCAAACGGACGAATGTTAATTAAGCTATTGAAATAGTTCAAATAATGTGTTGTCTAAAAAATATACAGAAAACCACCTACATATGCTGTTTTCAAAACATTTTAAATAATTTAGTAGGTTAGAAAACTCAGGACAACATACGTGAGAATAACAAATTTTCTAGAGCAATAACTGTTTGCATTTGTCTGTGTAGTTTAATCCTTAAAAAGATAGAAGGAGAACTGACTCTGGGTGGTGAACACTCAATGCAATATGTAGATGATGTATTACAGAATTGTACACCTGAAACCTATATAATTTTACTAACCAATGTAATCCCAATAAATTTAATAAAGATACAAAAAATAAAAATGTGAAATTCTCAAGAAAAAGGAATTCTAGAAGGCTATAAACTGCATGTAAAAATATAAGATTTATCAGTTTCTGTTTTACAATCTGGAAAGAAAAATATATAATAGAAGTAGAAACAAAAAAAAAAACAACTAAGTTTGAATTCTACCTACTACTTAAACTACTTTTTAGTAAATATTCAGCTTTAACAACGATCTTACCAGGTGTTGTGAGAATCAAGTGAGAAAATAGGGAAAGGGCTTTTTGCATATGAAGTAGCACATTATGGATGTGATAAAGCAATAATACTGATAGTAATATTTATTTATTATCTTATTTTATAATAAATTATACATTTTATAACGAATGCTTACTAAGTGCCAGGTGCTTTCTGAACATTATCTCATTTAATTCTCACAGCATCCTTATGAGTTATACGATGTGATTAACTACATTTGTAACACTGCTATACAGAAAGATTAAAAAATGTTAAAAAAAAAAACCAAGCAGCATAAATACACAAGAATCAGCATTTAAAATTGGGTTGAGGTTAGCTACCTCAATAACACTAACCATTATGCAACACTATCCAATGAAAATCTTTCAGTACAGACAACACAAATGGCCTTTTAAAATATGCAGAATTTACCAATGGATTCCCATTAACTCATATTTATTTAATGGTAAAACAAACAAACAAACAACAACAACAAAAATCTCTGCAAATATGGAACCTGTGCTTTAAATTTTTTAAGGTCCCAAGTCACTGAATTTAAGCATGCTTGCTTATCAAAACTCCTTATTTGCCCTCTTGGAAAATGAAAGAGATGAATGAAAGATATAACACTATCAAATCTGCAACAAAAGAGACTCTGTTAACCAAATATTATAATTATTTGCTTTCTATCTTCCAAATGAAATAGAACCATCCTGAGAGCAGAGGTCATATTTTCTATTCAATGGTGTTATCTTTAACTTCTGGCACGCTGCCTGTTCCAATTGGTGTAACTACAAATATACTCCAACTTTATGAAGATCTGCAGGCCATATCACTAAAAAATAATCTTTGAACAAAACATCGTGTACCTGTTATCAACTCCAGGGTAGGACTCTGACCACATGGAGGCTAGCAGAGATCATCACTATGCCAACCACAGAAACAGAAGTTCAAATGCTCGGCCCATTGTATCCGAGTTTCCAAGGAAAACAAAACAGTCAAGTGCTGGATGGATTGATGCTTTTCTAACACAGAAAAGCTTTAGTTGTAGGCTTTGGTCCCAGTGGCCAGCAGGTCTCTCCTGGAGGGCAAATCACTTATGCACACCTGTACCAAAAGGACCTTGTCCCCTCCCCATGAAGGACAGATACAGCACGGACTTATGATCATACACTTAAATAGACAAAAAGAACACTCACAGAATTGGAAAGAGGAAAGATGTATTCACACAAGGGGGCAAGCCTGGCACATTTTATAAGTGCTCTGGGTGCAAAGCCATCCCTATGCAGGCAGGTGGGTATTCCAAAGAGTGTGTGCAGGAGACTACCTTTACCAAGAACAAGAAAACGGATATTTTTTCTAAGCTACAGTTGGGGATGGTGCTGAATACATTGTGTTCATTTAATTATTTTCCATTATTTTCTTGAAAAGCTAAACTTATCTAGAATAATAAAAATGTCATGATATTAGAAGGTTCTCACTGTTAGGCCACCTGTTATTATTTTTGTCAAATCACCATAACTAGAAAAGGAAAAAAGAATTCTACCGAATGACCAAAAGATGGCTTAGTTGAAAAGATCTATAGAGAAGTAGGGGTATTACACAATTGGGAATACGCCAGAATTTTAAGTTACATTTATCAATTTATTTCATGCATTTGATTTTGTAGAAACTTAGTAGAAGGATATAATTAGCTTCTTGATTAAAACACCAGCCATAAACCTTAAAAGCATGTCCACCACCTGCTTCAACATATTAAAAAGAAAACATATTAATAAGAATCCCCACCACTACTACTTTATATCGTATTGTGGTATAAGATAAGGAGGTGAGAGACATTTCATGATTTGATACATGCCTCTACTTTAAGTATATGCATATGGTTTCAGCTGTTTTAGAATTGAGTAATTTGAAATTGAGTGGTAGAAAAAAGCTCGTTAAAACTTTGCCTGAACCCTTTATGTGTGGTGATGAAGAAAGAGAGAGATATTGTAGGGATGAGGCCTGTGGTATAATTTAGTCTTTATTTCTCCAGGTAATAATTATCAATGCTATGGCATTTGTAATTAAATTTGAAGACCACTGGGAGTCATAAGCCTTTTAATTACAAGCTGGGGAAATGGAGCAGAAGAGATGAGATGATCTAGATCACCTAGATAGGGCTCAGTAGACAGCAGGTTTCCACCCCTCTCTCATACTCTGGCCTCATTTCCTTCTCTACCTACTCAGAAATCCAGCAAGAATTTTTGAAATTACTGATGACCAAACTTTAAAGTTTTCAGTATGTCATATTAGAAAACCAGTGTATCGTTGACATTATTTTCTAAAGGTTTTCGCGAACTGAAAATATTAAAAGTCGTCCTTCAAACTGTCATTGGCATTAAAAATAAAAGTACTCATGGAAGCGAGAAAATTGAAGCTGTCATTAGAAATAAACATTTATGTTATAAACCTGCACTTAATGTTTTGACGAATGTGTCTTTATTCGATCACGTTATATTGCATTATTCCTGAAATATGTAAAGTGCATACGACAATGTGTGTGAAAGAGTCCCATCAAAATGGCCTTCTTTGATGTCAGAGTTGTTTTCAACCAGCTTCTTTAGAAAAACTGCATGAAAATCTCCTGATTAAATTATGTTTTAATAAATAAGAAATATGGCTAAAGCCCTCCTGATCAAACTGCTTGATCTTATTTAAGAGAGGAAATATACCCCAATAGAAATGTCTGTATTGTCCCACACAGAAAATTAAATAATTGAATGAGAACTTGTTTATTATCATTGTTGTCATGGCAATGACTGACACCCAATGAAAACTAGGTTATAGATAAAGCTATTTCATTACCTTACGTAGCTAAATGTTGAAGGAATGATACTGCTTTTAGGCACCGATGGAACCACTGGTTAAGGGTTATTTCTCAGCCAGTCACACACTTTACCTCTCAAGATTCTTCTTGAGGATTTTTGTTTTCTTCTCAAATAGTCATTTTCAAAGATGACAAGATAGCCTCCACTTTACCTGGACTACTTATTTCAGGGGATAAGAAATACCTTCTATTAACCATCTGAGAACTGATCACTACACAAACAAATGAACCTGAAGCTGCTGAAAAAAGTATTAAAAGGTATTAGAATGCTCGGTTCTTGGGGGTCGCACAAGGCTGAGAATAGTGATTTTTGCCATCAGCTTTACTGCAAAACCTTAAGATTAATGGGGAAAAAGATGGAATACATAAAAAAGGATTCTGTCTCAGTAGTACAGAATAATTAGCCATAATTTTGGTCTTGTCCTGAATAGCAATTATTAAAAGAAATGCCAGAAAGGATGAAAATATTTCTAAGCAATTAAACCACTTTCTAGAAAAGAGAAAGTTCAAAAAATATTTATAAGAAAACTGAAGTAGACAACCACAACAAAGTAACACTCACTGCATCTTGAAACCAAAAATAAATTACTAGACCTATAGTTTCAAATCTGATATGGAATGACCGAGGAATGTAGCCAAACCTCTTGTTATTGCAATGCCCCTAGTATTTCTGGCAGCTAAAATTAAATGATTAAATTCTTAATTAGGATATAGGTACAGGCTTTAACTAAATTTCCAATTGCTTTGGTTGCCATGTAACTTATAGTCAAAAAAATTAAGGAAGTATGTCCGTCATGTTCTGAAGGACTGCCTGTAAAGCAAGTTCCAGGAGAAATGTTTAAAACTACATTTAGTTTGAGATATAGGGAAAAAAAAAAATAAGAAAAAAAAAAAATATATATATAATTAGGGACAAAACAATGACAGCTTAAATGATGGCAATAATCACAAGATATCTAGTTTCTGTCCTTTGCTTTAAAGATGTCACTGATGCTCAATTGTGAGATATTTCCCAGAATCTTGGTTATTCAACCTGGCACTCCTTGTTCTCAAAATATAAATTTGTGTTGCTGTTGCACCGTTACTTTGCAAGCAGGAGGATATAACTTCAGGGTCTTAAGGATAATTTATGAGATTGTTTTGCAGAAGGCAAGGATGTCTTCAAGGTAGCTATGACTAGCTACTAATGCCCAGGAGTCTGACAGGAAAAAGTGTTATTTATGACTAAGGAAATACAGATTTCTCTCTCAGTTCTCTGGAACTCCACTTCCTTTACTTCAAGCTGCATAAAAACTATTTTTGATTTTTGGGAGAGACAGATTTGAAAGAACTTGTTCATCCGTCCTCTCACTTTGGCGAAATCAAATAAACTTTTCTTTACCTCCAAGCACTGGTGTCTCAATGTTTTAGCTTTACATGTGCATCGGACACACACACCTGGATTCTGGGAGATGATCCTGCAACACAAGAGTTCCTACAAGAAAATAATTCAAAACCAGGAAATCAACAACTTTTCTTGGGCCCATCATAGAACTGAGGTGACAGGACAAACCATCTCCCAAATATGAAGACAGAGACATCTAGAAAAATACAGTAACTGAGATCTACTTCCCTAAGGAGGAAGACACTGGACCCATAAAATGGTAAGATCACTTAAATGACAATTTTAATGAATTGCTTCTGTAGATTAGTAAGTAAGTAAAATACTTCTGGGGCTATAATTCTCATGGACCCTAAAATATAATTGACTATGCTTCCAGAAATTCCTCCAGATTCTCAGGGTAAAGATAACCCTGTAAAAACTCATTGGATATTATAGAAACTAAACAGTAACAGAAATGGAGAATGCCTTAGAGAGGCTCTCAATAGACTTGATACAGCCAACGCAAATCAGTGACTTGAAGATAGGGCAACAGAAATTTCACAACCTGAAAGAAGAAAAAGAAAAGAAAGGACAAAAAATGAGAACATCCAAGAACTCTGAGACAATATCAAAATGTGTAACACACTCATAATTGGAATACCAGAATAAAAAGAAAGGGAGAATATAGCAGAAGAAATATTTGAAGTAACAAGGGCCATGAACTTTGTACAAGTAGGAACAGATACCAAACCACAGATCCAATGTTAGAAACTTCAAACAAAGATAAAGACAGATAGATGATAGATAGGTAGATATAGATAGATAAATTAACTTAGGTATATCGTATTTGACCTGCAGAAAAACAAAGGCAAAGGGAAAATTTTGGAAAAAGCAAGAAGCTAGAGGGAGAAAGCAAAACCTTATCTATACAAGAACACGGCAAATAACTACAGCAGATATGCCATCGAAAACTATGCAAGCAAGAAAGGAGTGAGGTAAAATTTTCAAACTGTGGAAAGAAAACAATAGCAACAACAGTGGAAACTATGCCCACTGAAATTACTCTTTAAACATGTAGAGGAAATGAGATGCGGTCACATGCAAAACTATAATGGAGCTCAAAATAATTAACCAAGTGAAAGAAGCCAGATAACCCCTACTCTCGACCCTGGCAAAAAAAACACAAAAAAAAACACCAAAAAAACAAAAACCAAAAAAAAAAAAAAATCAGAATACACTTATGATATTCCATTTTGGGAAATATAGACCAATATATAGTGACAGAAAGCAGTTCACTGTGCCTGGGAATGTGGTGGAGATTGGGAAGGCTCATGAGGGAAGGATTACAAAGGGCAGGAGGAAACTTTTGGAGATGTGTGGTTAGATCATTAGCTTGATTGCAGTGAAGATTTTGTGTAGGTTTGTACTTCCGTTAAAACTTGTCAAATTCTACATTTTAAGTGTAGCAGTTTATTTTATACTTATTATATTAATATATCAGTGAAGCTGTTTTCAATAATACAGAGAATTTATTCTCACTAAGGAAGAGCAAAGCAGTTTCTAACATCTGGGAGCAGGTCCAGCAATATCAGTGAGGCTTTGATGTTGTTAGAGCTGGCCTGTCACTGACAGCTAGTCCTGCAAGTGCTTCTGTTGAACACAAGCAATTTCAGAGAACATCAACATCAAACAAGGCCAGTAATTGATCAAGACAAAAATAAGACTACTTCATAATCCTGTCTGAAAGCGGACAAAAATTGAAACATTGTCCAAACAACAAAAAATTTCAAACATCTCCCTTTCAGCTAATATAAATGACTGCTATTTCTTTACCAATTGCCGTTTTAGCTTTGCTCTAATCTTCTCTCCTTCTAGATAAAATTAATTAAAATAACCAATCACAGAATAATCACCACTTTCTAACAGTCTGTGATATACATCAAATGGGTTCTTCCTGAAAACCACCCTTTAACCATCTAACTAGAATCCAACTCCAATATCAAGCCCTTTGTAACATGCTCTTAATGAAATATCCCCCTTGGTTCCACACTGTGTGCAATCTCCATTGTTGCGCTGAGCAGTAAACCCAATTGGTTCAACCACAGGTGCTTTCCTGGGGTTTTGGGCAAGAGGGTGTTGTTATTAGTGACGAAGTACTTGGGACACACCTCACAAATAATCGTGTGTTATCCTTGTAATTCTCATTTAGAAACAGACAAAAAAGATATTGTAAAAAATATTATAAATGGAACAGTGAGACTGAATAAAAGTACACATTAAACAAGTCAAAGTAATGATCAGGCAAGTTGGAATTTTGACAGTCCTATGTGGATGCCCATAAAGCTGAACCTTCTGGGGAAGAGAGAGAGAGAGAGAGAGAGAGAGAGAGAGAGAGAGAGAGAGAGAGAGAGAGAGAGAGAGAGAGAGAGAGAGAATCATATTAAACCTCCTTTCCTTGAAGCAAGGACATGTAATAGGTCAAATATAAGTCAAATATAGTCTATGAAATTAATATAGGGAAGCAGCATGAAGACTGTTTTTGCAGAAGAAGGAATTAAGAGGTTAGATTCCAAGCCTGCTGCCTGCATGCTCCAAGACCCAGAACTCAGGCAGTGAATCAATGACAGAGCAATCTCTCCGAAGACTAGACATTCCATTAGGGCCATCCCTGTAGTTAAACCCATGGCAAATTAAACACAGGTTGTGCTTTACAAGAATTAAAAACCAACCTGCCCCTATTCTTCTTGCTTCTTACTGAAGTTAAAGATAAACTTACCATTGTTCTTCTACCCTTCTTTAACCCCCATACCAGTGAATTTCTATGGAAGCAGAAAACACATATAAACCCTAGCCCAGGGGATAGAGGGGGTTTCTCTTCCACTAGCGATTAGAGATTGCCACTCAGACTGTGGGGTGGCCATTGTTTTCTTACTTACTCTGCAAAATACATTTGCTTTTACTTTAAATTCTAATATCGGCTCCTGTTTGAATTCTTTCCTACGTGAAGCCAAGGACTTTCTTTTCCTGTAACAAAATCATGCCTAGATAGGGAAAAATAGATATAGTAGGTAACATTACACTGCTTCTCACATGTTTTAGTCTAATCAACATTACCAAATTTCTGGTCAGTCTTTGGCAACTAATATCTATATATACAGAACACAGTGGTAGAAATTAAACTCAAAAGTGCTATTTGCGTGAAACACATGAAGCAGAGGAGAGTCTGGAGGAGAGTCTTAATCCAATAAAACGAATCATCCCTTTGGATTGGAACTTTTTTTTTTTTTTAACTGTACGAGTATGTTAGAATTTCACTGTACACAGTAACAAGGTAAACACACCCAGGGAAAGACATTTGGGAAGGAAATTGGCACCATTGTGGAATGGCATATGTGTGCCCTTGGACCAGTTCCAGGATAGTTTTCAATGAGCCAAAGCATAATAAAATGAAAAGCAGCAGCGTTGGCAGCCTCACTATGGAAGCCAGAAAAGGGGATGGTATCTGGCAGCAGAGGGAAGGGCTGCATCAGGTAATTAAGTAGGAGCACAGCTTTGTAATCCTTCCCAAACAAAGGGGACTTAGAGAGAAATGGCTCTTTTTGGAATCCTAATTGGAGGAATGCTGTTTCTGCCCACCCACTTATTCATTAGATCTCACACACTTGACTTTCCCAACTAGCATGTAAACAACTCTATTGGACACAACCCATTGTTTCTCTCCTCTGCTGGGGAAAAAAAAAAAAAAAAAAAACACACACACACAAAAAAAAACACAAACAAAAGAAAACAACACATCCATAGAGTCCTTTAAACAATTATAGACCTCATTGATCTCTAGCACAGGTGGAGATTGAATTTAATGGTCTCAGATGATTGTGTCCTTAAATTACTTTGCTGCTGCAGGGCTTTCAATTATATTTTCTTTCCATATGGGCCTTATTTGCTCAGCTCATGTTGCACTGACTCTAGTGACATTTAGGATATGTGCACTCTATGCTTCATTCTCACAGCCCCCATCAAAATCTGTGTTCTTTCTGTTTAGGATAGCTATAATTGGCCAACGAAGAGAGACTTTGTATACATTTCCTGGGCCTTTCCATCTCTTTCATGTTTATATGAAAGATGCAGTGCCTGCTCCTGGCAGTGAGACAACAGCCATGAATAGCATATGATTTCTGCACAAAGAACAAGTGAGAAAGCGAAGGCAGTCAAGGGTGTGCTCTGTGAATGTCCATATGCATATTTTATATTCTACAAGTGCATACACATCTGATTCCAAGAACTTTTCTCATGTTTGGTGCTGATGAATAGGAATAGGCAGACACTTAGAAAACAGAGAAATAGAAAATGTATGATATTAACAGTCTTGGGTTATAACATTTTTTTTCCATTGATAACTGGCTATGCGACCTTTGAGTCACTTGATATATATGAGGTTTATTTCATTCATTTGTCTTGTGGTGATGAATATCAAATGTGATTGACCTATAAAGTATACATTTTTCTTTTATCATAGCTTTTCAGACTCAGAGATTCTCTTACTCTTTCCTGTAGCTATTGAAATTTTCACTTTTATTCTAAAGATTCAGCCACCAACTCAAATGCATTCTCTTTGTGCATTTTACCTTTCTTTCTAATCCTACCTTCTCATGTGTACTCTAAGGTAAGGGCAGAGTATTTAGTGATTGTCTTAGTCTATTTGAGCTGTTATAACAAATTATCTTAGACTGAATGTCTTAAACAACAAACATTTATTTCTCACAGTTTGGGAGGCTAGGAGTCCGAGATCAGGGTGCCAGCAGGGTGGGGTTTTGGTGAGAGTATACTTCCAGGTTACAGACTACCAACTTCTCATTATCTTCACACATCAGAAAGAAAGTAAGAGAGCTCTGTGGGGTCCCTTTCATTAATGTGCTAATCCCACTCATAAGGGCTCCACTATCAGGATCTAGTTCCCTCTCAAAGGCTCACCTTTCAAAACCCCTCACATTGGAGGTTAGGAATTAAAACACATGAATCTGGAGAGGACACATTCAGTCCATTAGAGAAGACATAAATGTTAAGTAAGTTCAAGTGAATTTACTTATTTTTGACTACTTATACAAATGCTTATCAGTGCTACAGATAGAAATATAAATAACACATAGTTCAATCTAACTTTTTATTTTCATTTCATAAGGAGGTAAAATCAGTTGCTGGATATGCTCTCAAAGATAAAACATAGGCCACATTGTAAATAATAAAAGATGTGAAATAAAATCATTCAAAATTTTCAGAAGATATTTAATAGTTTCTATAACCTATTTTGTAGGCCACAGTAAGGTAGTGAATGGGGAAAAGTACTTCATATCATATAAAAATGTGATATCCATGTATGTTAGTATCAGTAAGGTTTGTTTGTGCCCCCGGGCTAATGTATATTGAAAGCAAACTAAAGTGAGCTCTCTATACCTCTGAGCCCCATAACATTGTCAGTTTTTTATGGAAATGAGGCATGTGTCTTTCTTTTAACAGTCTTCAACTAAAGTTTATAGGACAAGCAGGAGAAACCAGTCCAGATAGGAACAGCCTTTTCTGAAATCATACTGTTTAACATGTGTTTAACTAACAGTCTATGTGGCTTTAGTGAATGTATTCCAGATTATTGTAAGAAAATCTATCCCAATGTAAGAAAATGTACACAGAGTATATACATATGTACTAAGAATATACATTTTTAACTCATCCCATTTTATAATTTACATTCACTATTAAATTGTAATTATTAAACACTACACATTTTAGATGTTTATTTAGCACTACTAATTAAAATAATAATTAAACTATTTTATTTTTGATTTCATTATATTTGCTACTAGGATATGAGGAAGACTGATATATATTAATGCCAGCATATTAAGTCTTATTTTACTAAACTAATAAAATATGATTTACTTTATTTACACTTAATTCATGTATATATACATATATTTGTGTACATTTGTGTATATAGTGCACTCACATATTTGCTTTTTGTAAATAAGATAATGATGTTACATATAGTTACAGCTATTAAAAGGGTCAGATAATTGAGAGAACCTGAGAGGTTCCATAGGGTACTCGTGTAAGACTTGATAAAGATACATGGTACAGCAGGGAAAGTAGGTCAAGCAAAGATCAGAGATACCCATGTCTTCCAGACACAGATCTTAGAGTCCTTCCTCAGTCACACAGTAGATGCTCTATCTTCCGAGTGTGAATCACCAAGGTAAATGTGAGACACCTTAGAGTCAGGTGAGCAAAAGCATAAGTTAACTAAAGTCTTACACCGCACCAGTCACCTAGCTAAAACCAGGTGCATACCATAATTAGACACATTGAATAAATGATGTCAACAAGGTGATTCAGAAGTGAGTTTTGGATTTTTAAACATCACACCATGAATCACAAGCATTATAATGCACTATAAGCATTATAATGCACTATATCCCTATCTTGCAAGCATCAGTACCATGTTTCTAGGCAACCCAGTGGAAAAATAGTGAACAATTACAGAGCAGCTGCAAGTTAATCCTATTCTTACACAACAGTGAATTAATTATAATGTTCCATGAACTTCTTTCCATGCCACATTGATCTATCTCTTCATAATAACCATGTTTTCTAGTTTCTGTATTTGATGCTTTGTCATCTTGGTGCCTTGTGGAACCTGAAGGGACTGCACTTCTCAGGGTTAGCTAATTCCTAGAGATAGCAAAACAAATTGCCTGCAAGCAAGTCTTTCATATGCAAATCAAACAATCCAGAGTTCATACCCACAATCACCTTCCTTATGGAGCTCACACACTCAGGGCCACTGTTCCTCTTGACTACTCATCCCAGGGCCTGGTACCAGACAAGTAGGGGCAGCCCCTATGACTCAGAGCCCTTGGAAATTATTCAAACTAGCCAATTCTAAGCCTGCTTACCCTGCCTTGCCCATTTCTTCCTTCAGAAACTACAATAAAGAGTCATAACCATGCTTTCCCCTCACTCCCTCTGCCTTTGACTAACCCTGAGGCTTTTCTGGGTGGCTCCCCTCTATATGCCCCCACCGACATGCACCTCTTCCTGGGAACTATAAGAAGTTATCGTTTTAATGGCATCATCTTTTGATCTGTTTCCTTTGCCATACATGAGTAATAATAAAAACCGGTATTTTAAAACACTTTTTTATTTATATTTTTGGCTACATGAGCCATGATTGATTTAGTGAATTCTTAATCAATAGACAATTATATTGATTTGATTCTCTTGTAATTTTTACAAGCACTTCAAAGACGGCTTTCATTTTTCTTAGTATCTGAGTCAATAAATCTTAAAGACTTAGAATTGTATTGCACTTTGTGTTAGATACTTTTGAGGAACACGTTTAATTAAAAATATGTGCTAAAATATTTCTATGAGCATAGTGCTAGGATCTATATGACATGACGATTGTTAGAAACCATCAAACTATGATATTTTATAAATTCAAATTATTTATATTGACGTTAGAGGTGTTTCCTATATGTGCAAATACATTAAAGTATTAAGAAAGTACACAATATAAAAACATGGTTATGGTAATGATAATAGCTTCTATTAAGAACATATTCACTTCCAGGAAGTGTGCTGATATTATTATATATACACATATACAGACACACACACATACATTTATCCCTACATGTATGTATATAGCTTAGTTCAGCCAAACTTCTGGAACTTTTTAGCCCAATTTTAAAGGCTTAATTTTATATATATATATATATATATATATATATATATATATATATATATATATTTAAATTTATTAGGGTGACAATTGTTAGTAAAATTACATAGATTTCAGGTGTACAATTCTGTATTACATCATCTATAAACCCCATTGTGTGTTCACCACCCAGAGTCAGTTCTCCTTATATATAAATATTAATGACTGTTATGTCTTCTTTTGTACAGTCCCTTTCACCATTATGAAATGTCCATGTTTGTGTCTTGTTATCTTTTTCACCTTGAAGTCTGTTTCATCTGATATCATTATGGCTACACCTGATTTTCTCTGGGTACCATTTGCTTGGAGTGTCAATTTCCACCCTTCCACTTTGAGTCTATGCTTGTCCTTGTAGCTGAGATGTGTCTCTTGGAGACAACATATGGTTGGGTTTAGTTTTTTGATCCAATCTGCTACTCTGTGCCTTTTTATTGGTGAGTTCAGTTCATTTACATTTAAGGTGATTATTGATATGTGAGGATTTCCTGTCATTCTATCTTTAGTTTTCTGGTAAGGCTGTGTCTCCATTGTTTCTTTGCCTTTTTGTTGTTGTCTATTATTTCTGTGTGGTGGTATTTTATGATGTTTCCCTCTGTTTCTTCTTTTATTACAGTATATATTTCAGTTGTGGATTTTTTTTGAGTGGTTACCCTTAAGTTTATGGAAAACAAAGTTTAATATTTAGAGTATTCCATTTTCTTCAGCACACTTACTTTCTCCATTCCCATATTCCGGTTCAGGCCTTTACTCTCCCCCTTTTTGTGTTTTGGTTGCCACAAATTGTCCCTTTTGATGGTGGTCGAATAACCTCCTTTGGTATTTCTTGCAGTGCAGGTCGTGTATTAGAAAATTCCCTCAGCTTCTGTATGTCTGGAAAGGTCTTTATTCCTCCTTCATACGTAAAGAACATCTTTGCTGGATATATTATTCTTGGCTCATGATTTCTCTCTTTCAATAGTTTTAATATTTGGTTCCACTCCCTCCTGGCTTGTAGAGTTTCTGCTGAAAAATCTGATGATAATCTAATGGGCTTTCCTTTGTAGGTTACCGTCTTCTTTTCCCTGGCTGCCTTGAGGATTCTTTCTTTGTCGTTGATTTTAGACAGCTTCAATACAATGTGCCTTGGAGAAGGCCTGTTGGGATTGAGGTAATTAGGTGTTCTATTTGCTTCTTGGATTCGAGGGTCCAGTTCTGTCCACAAGTTTGGGAAGTTCTCATCAACAATTTGTTTGAATATATTCTCTGTTCCCTTCTCTATTTCTTCTCCTTCTGGTATGCCCATTATTCTTATATTGTTCTTTCTGATGGAGTCAGAAAGTTCTTGTAGAGTTCTTTCATTTCTTTTAAGTCTCAAGTCTCTTTCTTCTTCCATCTGTGGAATTCCCAGGTTTCTATCTTCGATGTCACTGATTCTTTCCTCCATCTGGTCAACTCTGCTACCTAAACTGGTTATTTCATTCTTAATTTCTTCTATTGAGTCCTTAATCTCCAGAAATTCTATTTGGTTCTTTTTTAAAATTTCAATCTCTTTCATAAAATGCTCATGTTGTTCTTTGATTGTGTTTCTGAGTTCATTAAACTGCCTGTCTGTGTTTTCTTATATCTCGTTGAGTTTTTTCAGAACTGCAACCTTGAATTCTCTGTCATTTAAGTCACATATTTCTGTATCTTTAAGTGCCTTTTCTGGAGATTTTTCACTTTCTTTTTGAGCTATCTTGTTGCCTTAGTTATTCATGGCAATTACGGGTTTACTATTTCTTTTTCTAGACATCTACAGGAGTGGCTTCTGCAACAGGTTGATAGGAAGCAGTCTTTCTTTTGTTTTCCAGTACTTGTTGGTAGAATGTTTTATTTTTTCTCCGACTGCAGCTTATTTTTCTTCTCCCAAACGGTAGTGCTATGTTTTTTCTGCACTATTCCAGCTTCTCTCACAATGGGGGGATTCCCTGGGAGACAGGCTTCTCCTCTGTTAATAGATCGTCTAGGTCACAGGGCGCAGTGTCCCGGTGGGTGTGCAGAGAGCTTTTGATGTTCCAAAGCTCTTCCTGCACCAGATTCAAAGCCTGTGTGTTTCAGCAGTTCTGTTTACTCCTGCAGGGATCCACCCAGATAGGTGGGGCCTGGGGTGGGATGAGTTGTGAGAATTGGCCCAGAGCATTGGCAGCAACCACCACCACAGCCAGTCCTGCTTCCACATCTCCCTCTCCTTTGCCAGAACTAGTTGGGCTGTGAATCTGTGTCTGCCGACCACAGTTCTCAGAACTGCAAATATTCTGTTATTTTGATCTGACACTGCTACTGTTCCACTTCTAGCACTGGGCAGATGGGAGTGGGGTGAGCTCTGGGAGGCTAGGGAGGGGTGGCTAGTCTCAGTGCTAAGGCTTCTGTTCTCTGCTCAGCAGTGAGGGTTTAAACCACTGTTTTCAGCCTTCTTCCCTCAGTCTTTGCTATGAGGTCTCTTCCCTGAGTGTTGGGTTCAGCTGTGTTATATGCTGTCCCCTCAGCCTTGTGGGCCATAAGCGGAGCCCTAGCAGTCCGAGTTCTTCCCTCTCCCGCAGCTGCGGTAGTTCTGGGATGCAGTGAGCTTGGACCACAGAGCTAGGTCAGTGTCCTGCGCCCGCACGGCTCCGTCTCCGCACTTCTCCCTTTCCTCCTCCCCTGCTCGCACAATTTGCCCACCTTTAGGTGAATTCAGTAGTGAGCCTCTTCATCTTGCCTGTCTGCTGTGCAGGGAGTCCTTTGTGTAGTTATAGCTGTTTAATTTGTTGTAAATTCCAGGGGGTATTTCCAGAGGCTCACCTCATGCTGCATTTTGATGATGTGTCGAGTTTCATTTTTTAAAAAAGGCAAAAAGGGGCAAAATAAAATAGCCAAAAATGATTTAAAATTTCCTAATAATAATGTTTATATTTATTAAATGATAAGATTATACTATTTTATACATCAGTCTTAATAAAACATATAACTACAAAATCATTTCTCCTGTATTTTAAGTTTTTAATTATGACTAGTACAAAATGTTAAATTACATATGTGGCTTGCATTGTATTTTGGAGAGCACTGCATAAAGAGTATAAATGCGAAGATTACACATTCTTATCCTTCCTAAAATTAATTTAAATTCAATATTTTTGTGTTGGATAAATAATTTTGTAGCAAAGGTAAGTTTCCCTCTAAACTAAGAGATGTGAAATAAGTGAATTTGAAAATAAAAATTAAAAAGGTGGCATCTTAATATTGGATTCATAAAATATGTACTCAGGGTGGTCTTTAAGGTGCAGAATATATGGTATATATTGAATAATAGTAAACCAAAAAGACTATAATGGCAAAGAAGCATTAAAAAATCAAAATCATAAGAGATGAGAAAAAGTTAGATTATGAAATGCCACATGTGCCACAAATATGAGTTTTGAAATGATCTAATAAAGAGTGTGAATTATAAATAGTTGTTGAGTCAAGACATGTATATCTCTGCACTCCACATTAGGTCAAAAGTTGAGATTTGTCAAGTAATTAATACATATAATTAATTACTCAATTATATCCATTGGAAAAATCATTTTGCAATATTCTGTTTATCATTATAAATAATGAGTGAAAATCTCTGTGCCCCCCACAATTTCCTCTCCAATAAGTGATCTTAATTTAAGGCAGTAGAGGCAATAATTTGAAACAATTCATCTGTACTTTTTATCCTCTAAAATAGTGGTTCCTTGGCAATTTTTATTTGGTCTGATATCATACATCTTTCCAACTTTTGTTGGCATACTGTTATTACTAAAAAAGTTAGTGTATATTATTTCGTTTTTAAAAATATGTTAATGGCTCTGGTAATATGCATTGGCCAAATTAGCTCAAAATTTATGGACCCGTTCCTCTAACTCAATAATTTTCCCAGTAGTGCAGATAATGTATGATTTACAAATATGTAATGGAAGTTAATCTCAAAACATCAGAAATATCATCTCAAACATTATTATTCTCTAATTATAGCACAACCTGCATTGTTATTCCTTTAACTAAAGATAAATTCCTCAATCGTTGAATTACATAAAGTCTGGAGAGGGATAATACTTATTATCTCGGTCTTTGATTTACCAGATTTTTCTGACCTGTCAGTGCATCTAGAATTAGAATAAATGTTAATGTAGTAGCTTGTCTTTAATCTATGAGGAAATCTGTCAGCTAACATTTTTATAATGATGCATACCTTTGCCACCTCTGCCCATGTGTCTTTGAGAATGCAACATCATTCTGCAAGTTTCCTTTTTATAACACAACAACACACAATATGGGGTATTTCTGCATGGCTATTGTTTTTGCTCCAAGCTCCTTAATCACTTTCAAATGTCATGAACAAAACATGATTTCTTCTTCCTATTTCTGGCATTGTAAACTGGAGAGGAGGCTTATTTTTGGTTTCTCTAGAAGCCAATTAATTTTTACTTTGACAAACAAAAACACTAATTCCCTACATCATTACCATATGCCAATTGATAAACAACAAAATAAAATGTTCGATAAACGCAAAAGAAATACTATGAGCAAACCTTCCTCCCTATAAAGAAAATTGAAATCTCACAAGACAACGTTTTTAGATGTTGATTGATCTTACTAGACCTGTGGTATCCATGGAAATGTGCTAATGGCTCTTTCTACAGGAAAGAATTGGCCATTCACCTGAATCGAGTCAGCTTAGAGCCTCTAGCTTTACTTTTAATATCCACCTCAGCTTTTGAGTTGAGTACATGCTTCTTCTGAACATCTTCCAGCCAGTGGCTGTGCATAGTCAGGATCCTAACACCTGTGTATTTCTGCCCAAAGTGAAGCTCCTCTAACGGACAATTTTTGCTTCCAAGACTTTGTCAGATATGCAACCCAGTCTGATGGTTATTCATATAACTCTTTCCCAGAATTCCTTCCCAGAGATTGATTTTAAGGAATTAACTCACATACTTGTAGAGGTTTGGCAAGTCCAAAATATGCAAGCAAGATAAGATAGGCTGTCAGGATGGAGTCCCAGAAGAGAGCTGCAGTTCAAGTCCAAAGACACTGAAATGGCAGTATCCCTTCTTACTTAGAAAGGTCAATTGTTTTCCATTGTTGACCTTAAATGAATAGTCAGTTATTTGGGTTTATTTGGGCACAACAAAGAAATGCTATTTGGGACATGCAGTCTAATGGCAAACCCTAGCAAGTTCAGAAAACAAAGGAGAGGAATGCTCTTTTATAAAAGAAAGGGAGAATTGAGAGGTGTTGCTATGAACAGAGTCTACTGGAGGAAACTGGGAGTTCAAAGTGTCACTTTTCATTGGCTGAGTTGTAACAGTCTTCAATTGGATGAGTGGTTATAGGTTGACGAGAAGATCGTCTTTCCTGTTGGATTAGTAGAGTAGAATAATACCTTCCTGTTGGCTATCGAAAGTACCTCTCTTCCTGTTTAGAATCATTGATGATGAGTGGTAGAGCATGAGAGCTCCTTCACAGGCCCTCCCAACCCAATTTAAGTGAGGTTTCTATACTTTTTTTCTCAGGATTGCTTTCACTATTTGGGGTCTTTTGTGATTCCATGCAAATCTGATGATTTTTTGTTATATTTCATGAAAAAAATGCCACTGAGAGTTTGATGGGGATTTCATTAAATTTGTATATTGCTTTGGATAATATGACCATTTTAATTGGCCATATTCATTCTTCCAGACCATGAACACAACGTATCTTTCCTATCTTTGTATCTTCTTCAATTTCTTTTAATAATGCCTTATACTCCCTGACTTCTAATTATATTACAAAGTGACAATAATCAAAAGAGCATTGTATTGGCAGAAAAACAGACCCATAGACCAAAGAAATAGAATTGAGAACCCAAAAATAAACCCATATATATATATAGATAGAGATAGAGATAGAGATAAAGATAGAGATAGATATATAGATATAGATAACATATATAGAGATAGATAGATAGATAGATAGATGACAGATAGATAGATAGATAGATAGATAGATAGATAGATAGATAGATATAGATAGATAACTTTTGAAAAAGGAGCCAAAAAGAATACAATGGAGAAAAGAAAGCTTCTTCAATAATTAGTGCTGGAAACACTGAAAAGCAACATAGAAAAGATTGAAACTAGACTGTTATCTGTTACCATATACCAAAATTAACTCAAAATGGGTCAAAGACCTAAAATAATAAATTGCGTAGAAGAAAGCATAAATAGTAAACTTATGGACATTGGTTTAGATAGGGTTTAGAGAGAATTTTATGAGTCTGACCTCAAAGGCAAGGAAAATAAAAGTAGAAATAAATGAATGGGGCTATATCAAACTAAAAATCTTCTGTACGGCAAAAAAAAAAAAAAAAAAAAAAAAAAAATCAACAAAACAAAGAGGCAAGCAACTACATGGGAGAAAACATTTGCAAACAACACCACTGACAAAAGGCTAATATCAAAAATATACAAAGAACTTAATACAACTTAACAAGAAAAAACAAACAATTCAATTAAAAAAGAAAAAATGGCAGAGGATCTGAACAGAAAGTTGTCCCAAGAAGACACACAAACAGAAAACAGATATATGAAAAAAATGCTCAACTTCACTAGCTATTAGGGAAATGCAAATCAAAACTACAAACAGATATCACTTCATACATGTTAGAACGGCTATCATCAACAAAGTAAGTAATAACAAGTGTTGGAGCGGCTGTGGAGAAAAAGGAAACCTCATACATTGTTGGTCAGATGTAAATTGGTGTAGCCACTATGGAAAACATTATGGAGTTTCCTTAAAAAAATTAAGAATAGAATTACCATGTGACCCAGCAATACCTCTTCTGGGTGTCTATCCACAAAATTCTGTAAACATTTATCCGTAAATATATATGTACTCCTATGATTACTGCAGCATTATTCATGGTGGCCAAGTCACAGGAAAAACTAGTGTCTTTCAACAGATGAATGGATAAAGAAGCTGTGGTACATATATACAATGGAATATTACTTGGCCGTAAGAAAAGATGAAAAACTTCCCTTTGTGACAACATGGATGGATCTTGAGATTATCATGCTAAGCAAAATAAGTCAGGCAAAAAGTAAAGAACCATATAATTTCACTCAGATGTGGGATACGAAGTCAGACAGTTAAGTACACAAACTCATCCTTGAAAAAGGGCTACATACCTCATTGCTGAATATCACTATGGTCACCTTTGAATCATTCCCCTTGAGAAACTGTGCACTGATGCCAGCACTTAGTACACCCTTCAAAGCAATTTGGTACTCTTTTTCTGGTGTGGCCATCAGAGCTGTCATGGGATTACCCTCAATGTCCTGAATGTCATCAAAATGTCTTCCTTTCAATGTTCCTTTATCTTTGGATAAAGAAAGAAGTCATTGGGGACCAGATCGGGTGAGTGGGGAGGGTGTTCCAATAGTTATTTGTTACTGGCTAACAACTCCCTCACAGATAATTCTGTGTGAGCTGTGCATTGTCATGATGCAAGAGCCATGAATTGTTGGTGAAAAGTTCAGGTCATCTTCTTCACATAGCCTTTTCAGCACTTCCAAATTGTAAACGTGGTTAACTGTTTGTCCAGTTGTAACTAATTCATAATGAATAATCCCTCTGATGTCAAAAAAGGTTAGTAGTATCGTTGCAACAAGTTTGTGAACTTAATTGTCAGACCTCATATAAAACTGAAAGCAACAAATAACAAGACAAACAAACAAATGAAAACTTTTAGGCACATACAAAAGTTTAGTGGTTGTCAGAGGTTAAAGGGGGAAGTGGTGGTAGAAAAGGGTAAAGAGAGCCAAATATATGATGATGGAAGAACTGACTCTGGGTGGTGAACACGGAATTCAATATGTGGATGATGTATCATAGAATTGTACATTTGAAACCTATATAATTTTACTAATCAATGTCACCACAATACATTTAATAAAAGTTAAAAAAAATAAATAAATGAGGTTTCTGTTTATTAATCTCCATACTATTAAGACCTTCAACTGATTTAATGAAGACCACTCACATTTTGGAGGATAATCTTCTTAACTCAAAGTCTACTGATTTAAATGTTAATCTCATTTAAAGAATGTGTTAAGATAAAATATATAGAGTAACGTTTTACCAAATATCTGTGACTACCATGTCTAGCCAAGTTGACATAAAATTGACCATTGCATCTGAGTTTTAGCACATTGATGATGATAATTTTCTTATATGTTCAAATATACTCTTTGAACAACTTACTCTCTCCCAGTAACAGATTTACTCAGTTTCCTTAATTCCTTGGAATTGGGGGAATCCCTTCCCTTCACCTTTCTAATATCTTCTTTAATGCAATATATTAAAATAATTAATTTCTATGTGCTGTGGACTGAATGTTTAGGTATCGTCAAATTTGTATGTTGAAGACATAATTATCAATGTGATCATATTTGGAAGTGGGCCTGTGGGAAGTGATTAGGTGTACAAGAGATCATGAGGGTGGGGCTTCCATGATAAAATTAATACCCTTATAAGTAAAGGAAGGAATCGAGGCCCTTTCTTTCTCCACCAAGTGAGGTTACAGAAAGAAGGCAGCTGACTGCAAACCAAGAAGAGGTCTCTGACACTGGTAGACACTGAATCTGTCAGCTCTTTGAAGTTGAACTTCCCAAAGTCCAGAAATGTGAAAAATAAGGTCTGTTGTTTAGGCTACTTAATCTATGATATTTTGTTATAGCAGCCTCAACTGACTGAGATGCCAAACTTAGATAATATATAGTCTACTTTCACTGCCTCAAATTTCTCATTAAGTAGTCATTTATTTTTCAATTGCAGTTTAGCTTGTACCCCCAAAATAATACAAAGATTGTTTTCTAAGGTCTACAATGAAATCTAAATGATTATGCAATGACCTTGTTTGGTCTTTATCTATATTTATTCCCTTCACCAAACTGCCATTGTTAATACTTTCCCAGTTTTTTTGTTTGTTTGTTTGTTTTTTAATCTTTCTCCTTCTTTGACTTGCATAGCATGGCACTATCTCATTTTCCTCCCCCTTCTCCATGTTGGTCAGAATAAGTTAGCTAATATGTAGTAATAAATAAATCCTGAAATATAAGCAGTGGTTACTTTTTTTTTTTTTTTTTTGTATACAAATTCTGATGCAAGATCCAAACCGCTTTCATCTTTGGGATCTGCCATTTCAACACATGATCCCCGTGATTACCACCAAAATGAAAACCAAAAATGGCAGAGGCACACTGATTTAGCTCAGAAGTGTCATGTGACATTTCTGCTTACAGTCTGTTGGCCAGGGCTAGTCACATGGCTCTTTGAGGGAGCTGGGGGTTATGTGAGAGACAACAAGGCTATTGTGGTAACTAACCTGCCACTTTGTTCATCCTCTTCAACTTAAAACCTCCCAAACCTACCAAAAATAATACATATCAGAGTTTCATGCAGTCATTGCATCAGTTACAAGTTGAGGAAATTTGGGAGTTAGATTCCTTCATCAAGTCTAGCTAGATATAGCTTATCTTGGTCTGGAGACTTGGGTTCTAAATAAACACTTTCCACATTCAATGTTTAATAGTAGAACAAGGATAAGGTAATCACAATACATAGTACTATTCAAAGAAAATAAGAAGAATGGAGGATACACAATATTCTGTGTCCTATAGTTTATCAGAAATCCCATTGGACAAACTCTGTGAAACCTCCTACCACACATGTGGGGAAGTTTCCTTGATGAACGCTGATTCTCCCTTGTGGAGGTACCCTCTTACCCAGTTGTCTCTAGAGCCCTTAGCTCTGCCCTCCAGGAATCTATCATTCCAGTATCTTTGGCTGCTTCTGAAGTTAACATTGGGAATTAGATCCCTTTTGTTAGTTATCTATTAATGTGTAATAAAACACTCTAAAATTTAGTGTATCCACCCACCCCCCACACACAATTTATTGATACTATTTATAATAGGTAAAATGTACATTCTAACCTGATCTTTTGGTCAAGCCATTTTAATTAAGTGAGAACTAGTATAGAGAATGTACCTCTCAAAGCCCTTTGAAACTTCAGTTCTTAGAAAATGGAATCAGTTGGTTTTCCCCACCCAGAAAGTCTCATTAATCCTTAAATATCTCAATTTTGTTTCACTGCTCTTTGCAAATAAGCACCAGGAAGACTGAATTTACATTCCCCTGATAATATTGTGCCAAATGAAGTTAAAGTTACACAATTGAATTTTTCATTATCCAATTTTGTATTACCCTCTCCTAGAGCTACTCCTTTATTTTAAAGGCACATAGACGACCTTTCTAGTTGTCTTAGGTGATAGCCTATAAATAACTTGCCACTATATAAAATAGTCCTCCATGTGTCCAACTTTTGTTATCGGTTATCTATCCATGTTTTGTCCATTTATCTAGCCAATGTTATATACTTTGGGTTTGTTATATTAGCACATTTTCCCCTGCTGATATCTGAAGAGAAGAATCCAGAGAACACTCAACTGCAATTAAATACCTCAAACTGGAAGTGAGGTGCGCATTCTTATTTCTGACAACTAACACCTAGCCAAGGGAGACTTGGAAATATTGAACATTCTTATGAAAACCTTTGTAAGCAAAACAGTGTGTAAGGTGAAGAAACAATTACCATTAAGTAATTAATCTTTGAACACAAATGCTCAGACACAGTTGAAAACTATGGCGGTTTGATTCTGAGATGCTGAGTGTACTTCCTGGGGAAGGGGCTGGATGGGGTCACTCTTGGGGCTCCAGGTTCATGCTCCATATCGACTCACTGCAAAATAACCACTGAATGCTATTTTCACTTTTTGCCTTTTTTCATTATAGCAAAAATCCTCTTTAAATTTATTTTGGTTGGCAAAAACAGGCACCAATGTAGATTTTTTCATAAAAGTACAGTGTCACAATATGAACTTTCAAAGTAAGGGGGATACCTGTACAGTCTTTCTGCATGACAATGAAGAGAAACCAGTATGGGGAAGATAGCATTGTCTTTACTGCCTCAATAATCCTTTTTTTTTTTTTCTTATTCCCCTTTGATAAACGGTATTATGACCTTATTTTTTTTCAAAAAATATCTCTTGTAGTCACAATTTCGCACTAATTTCCTTTCTCTTTGTGCTCTTTTCTTTCAAGTGAATCAATGCTTACTATCTATATAATATAGACATATTATGTCATTTATTTTGTATGCATTATGGCATTTAATTTTCATCATTCTCATATTAGAGATGCTTACCTAATTACGTAAAAGGAAAACTCTGTTTTATAAATGAAGATAGAAAAAATGTCCAAATTTACTAAAAGTATGTGCAGAAAAGGGTAGATTATAACCCAGTTTTGTCTGACTCAAAAATATAAATGCTTTACACATTATATGATGCTACTTTAAATATACCTATGACTGTCTTCAACTGTCACATTGATAGAGTCTCAGTCTACACAATGAACACCATACTCTTTCCAGGCTTTATAGCCATGTCTAAACTATCTCACTGGCCTGCCATAATGTTCAGTCCCCTATTATCTTGACTTCAACATAGCTACCACTCAAATACGCTTCTTTCACCTGTTCTCACAGAACATCACTTTGAGGTGCACTTCATCACACAGGCTCGGAGTTCTAGACATATTTCGAGAATATGGTTAAAGCAAAGTGGATTATTAGAACCAGAATTACAAAAAATCCCATCCAGGATCAAACATAAAATTATTCTAGTGTGTACTCTCATCAAGTGACCAGAATATGGGCTGGAGCTAGAGGCCAGAGCAAGTAGGTGCAGAAGACAAGGTAGGAAGTAACACTTAGAGAGTACACCTACTGCACTGATGTTTAGCAGCTGTGAAACCACTGAAGAACATTTGGACTGGTTTGTGAGGCCAGAGTCTGTTGGGCTGACCGGATGTGACTTCACCATTTAAGTAAACGGCATTTACGTATTCTTCTGGTTACTCACAACTGTATTCTTGGAATCAACTTGGAGCCCTATATCTCTCATGTTTTGCTGAACCAATCATCTAAAATCCATGCAGCTCTACTGTAAATCTTTTTCTATCATTGTCATATTCAGCCTACTGCTACCACCCTAGCTCTGGCACTTAGCTATTTTACTTGGCTTATTTCAATGATCTCTTAGCTGGTTTGTAACTTTTTCATGACATCTGTGTTGATTTACTGTCCAATAGCTTTCCTTGCTCCCATTATTCTCCACAACGGCAAACATATCTTCTAATGTTACAAGCTGAAAATCCAAGAAACTCTCATGCTCAGATTTGCGAATAAAGTAGGATTGTAGCTTAATCTTTCTTAATGAAAGACAGGAGGGGGAAGTACGGATTCCTGGGAAAGTTTTCCTCTCTTAAACACACATACGCACACATACTCACACACACAAACGCGCAAAGAACAACACACTGTTTTCTTCTTCATAGGCAGTAATTGATCGTGTTTGCTGCGGCACCCAGGGCTGGTAATCACACTGTGTCCCTGAAAAGGATTTGCTGACATAAAGAGGATGACAGAGTGAAAATAGTAAAAACTACTACATCTTCAATAATGTTAAACTACTAGACCAATTTTGGAAATATTTACTCTCCTAATCTTATATAAGTATAAATAAATAAATATATTTATATTTATATATGTTTATATTTATTTATATATGTATATGTATGTGTGTATACATATATATATGCATACAATATATATGTGTGTATATATACATATACATATATGTATATATACACACATATATATTGTATGCATATATATATGTATGTGTGTGTGTGTGTGTGTGTATATATATATATATATATATATATATATATACTGTATTTCCCCGAAAATAAGACCTAACCGGAAAATAAGCCCTAGCTTGATTTTTCAGGATGCTCATAATATGAGCCCTACCCCCAAAATAAGCCCCAGTTAAGACTGTGAATCAGACAGATGTATTTAGTACATCCATTGCAACAAACGACGAACATATTGAGTTATAAAATAATATTACTCTATAATTAAATATAAATAAATAGATATTATTTAATGTAAATAATATTATTGGCATTAATACTTAAAATATATGATAATATAAATTATAATTAAGTATTTGTAAATACCCAAGCAGGCGCCTTTGGACAAGAGGTAAACGTCTATGTAAACAGATGAACTCGAGACTTATTGCCAAGACCAATCGTAGTAAAGACACTATGCACCAATAATGTGTGCACTTGATAACAAATGGACGTGGTTGTGTCTAAGATGAATCTTCAAAATTCAATATGTTGTGTGTTGTAATGGACGTACTTAATACACTCATGTGAAATAAAGGAATATTTTCTGAATTTTGGTGCCTGCAATTTTTCGTCACTTTTGTGTGGACCATCATTCTTAATTGTCATCATTTTTGTTTCCACTCCTGTCTCATAAGTCTTCAATTAACACTTGATTTAATGGTAGATTTAAAGGGAATAATATTTTGACCCCCAGACAAGATGAGTGCAAAAAGAAAAAGCTATTCCGTCGAGTACAAGAAAGGAATCGTGGAGGACTCCCAGGGCAAGAATCTTATGGCTTTCTGCAAAGAGAAGTAGTTGGATGTCCGAATGGTCTGAAAATGGCGAGCAGAGTATGATAACCTCAGTCAACAGGTGGACGAGGGAAATGCTAAGAAGCCCAAGTGTGGATCAAGTCAGCAACCACTATTTCCTGAGCTGGAAGACATCATCTGTGAACGGATTACTGACAGGAGAGCAAAGGCTTTGGTTGTGAGCAGGGCTGATATTCAAGGATTTGCCCTTGCAATGGCACCACAGTTAGAAATATCCCCAGAAGAATAAAAGCATCACATAACTGGCTGGATGGCTTTCTTCAGTGATGTGAACTGTCTCTAAGATTGATAACACTGTTCAAGCTGGAAGATACTGAAGTTATTAAATGTGCACTTGCATTCAAGTCCTTAGTTGATGGCATCGACTTTTCTAAATACCAACTCTCGAACATTATTGCTATGAATGAAACTGCAGTGTTTATGGGCCAAGAATCTCAATGACAATTGATCAGAGTGGTGCCTCATCAATCTACGTTCCCTCCACTAGTTATGAAAGTGCATGTGTTACCTGTATTATGGCAATTTGTCTGTATGGAAAGAAAGCCTCACCTATAATCATCACTAAGGGCAAGGAGGATAAGGTTGAACATGTTTCAGGCATTTATCTTCTTGAAACCAAAAAAGCCTGGTACACACAAACAGTTATAAGGAAGTGGGTCAATTTAATGTTGCCACTTATTCTGCGAGGTGGCAAAAGAGGTCTGCTAGTCTGAGATTCAGCCAGCACTCACCACGCTAAAGACATGAAGAACTTCCTTGCAGAGAGAAGAATGGATCAAGTAATGATAACCGCAGGAATGACTGCCTATCTCCACACTCTTGATATTGCAATAAACAAACCATTCAAGGACAATTTGCGTATGGAAATCAATTACTACATTGAAAATAGAATGGAGAGAAATCAGCGTGGAAATTCTGTGAAACCTAGCTTGCAAGAGGTTGTGACTTGGATGAGGAATTCATGGGATAAAATCACTGACAGCTGTGTTGCTAATGCACTACGAGCGTGCTACATGGACAAGAAGTGCTCATTAAGGACAGCTCTATTGCTGGACATGAGAGATTGGGGCCAATGATTCTACAGGAAATGGAGTCGCAAGAAATTCAAGCCAGAATTCGGGGTTTGTAGAGTTATGACGATGTTCCAGAAGAAGATGACATGACTGTATTTCAATCAATGTAGATTTTTGTACATGAATAAATGAATAAAAGTAGATTGTTGTACATGAAAAAATAAGACATCCCCTGAAAATAAGCCCTAATGCATCTTTTGGAACAAAATTTAATATAAGACCCAGTCTTATTTTGGAGGAAATATGGTATACACACACACACATATAAATAAAATAGCTTTGTTGCTTAAGCCTCTATTGGTTGGGTTTTCTGTTTCTTGCAACATGAAATGTTCTAACCAATGAATGCACACGTGTCCCACATGTATTCAAGTCAGGCTAGTCAGTGTTGTCCAGACAGGACACACACATCTTCACTTTATTCTTGCTCTGTGCTGCCTTCTGCTAAGATGCCAGGCCTATCCTCATATTCACTTAACCATCCCTGTGCTGCAAGATTCACTTTAAACAAAAGACATTAGCAAGCTTCTCTTTACTGCCTTTACCAGATATAACTTTACAATCTCAGAAATTGTATGCACTCAGAACTTTGAACCATATGAGACACCAATCAATGCTGGCAGATACTAGTTTTGGATTTTCACAGACCTGAGTTTGCACAGTCACTCTCCTACTTAGCAATTCTGTGATTGTAAGAGATTTTTTTTTTTTTAACTCTTACTTTGAGACTACTCATTTCGAAAATTGACATAATGAAACTTTACTGCTGGATTCTAATGAAGATTAAATCCCAGTTCTGCCCTTATGAACTATGTGATTGTAAGAAAAACTTTCTACTTAAATTTTCACATATGTATAATGTGGGTAATAATAGAACTTACCCCATAGGTTTTTGTTGATGATTAAATGGTTTTATATACGTAAAACCCTTAGAATGGTGCTTGGCATGCAGACAACATTGTCAACATTTTTTTCATATATATATATATATATATATATATATATATGTATATGTATATGTATATGTATATATATATGTATATGTATATGTATATGTATATGTATATATTAGCCTAGCTTAGTTAGAATACTATTGCATTAGTTTTATAGTACTGCATTAACAAAGTACCACATGCTGGGTTGCTTTTAACAATAGAAATATATTCTCTTACAATTATGGAAGCTGGAAGTCCAAAATCAAGGTGTCAGCATAGTTGGTTCCTTCTGAAAGCTCTGAGGGAGAATCTTTTCCAAGACTTTTCCTCAGCTTCTGGAGACAGCCAAACTTCTCTGACATTCTTTGGCTTTTAGATGCATTATTCTCATCTCCGCCTCCATCTTCACATGGCATTCTCCCTATGTCTCTGTGTCTTCATATGACGATTTTATAAGGACATCAGCCATATTAGATTAGGGTCTCACTCTACTATAGTATGACTTCATCTTAAGTAATTACATGCATTTCCAAATAAGGTTATATTCTGAAGTACTGGTGGTTAGGGCTTCAACATATCCTTTTCGAGAGGACACGATTCAATGCACAACACTCATTATGATATCTTTACAAATAAATTGTTTAAAAATTTTAAGAAGGGCAGGCATATTGTCTGTGTGTTCTTATGTGCTCTTAAGCACATTGCTCACCGTAACTAGCTGGTATTTGTCTCTCAAAGTAAATTAGTAATATTCTAACAAATTGAATTTCAGGAAATTAGAGTTGTAGCCATAGAATACTATACTAAATATTAAACTAAATACTAGTACTTGATAATATACTAAATTTCAAATCAAAATGTGATTAAATTGCTTGGCTATTGGGGGTTTGAGCAATGTAGGATACAAGAGGTTATCAGTTCAGACTTGATTTGAAAAGTAGTCATGTATTTTTTAAATATTTTATTTTATAAAGAGTAATATCTTGATTCATAGTATAATTTTTAATGATGGTACTTGAAATGACACTAAATAATATATTTTTTGCACTTTTTGTCAATGGGTGCAAAACATTCCTTTGTTTGCTATTAACTTGTGTTATCATATGCTATGACATGGAATGACTTAAATTAAAACAGGTTTAACACAGTAAAACTTTAGGATGAGGAAAGAAAGTTGTGTCTTTGTAAATAAGTGCTCTGAAAACGTACCTCTTTTAGCTTCAAATAAAAATGAATTTACTTATGCATAAGAGACACACATTCATAATGTTTATGTGATATTTGATTCATTAAAATTTGCAAAGGCTAAATGATTTAACAGATGGCGTTGCTTTGAAATTGAAATATCATATGATATTCTATCATAAACAAGTATAGGGCATATTCTTATATAGAATATCATTAAACGGATAGGATAACTGAATTAAGTGAAAGGTTTCAAGTACCAGTTAAATTCTCTTATTGTTCCTATGAATATTATTATTTTATTTCAGTGATGGAGGATAAAACTCCCCTGGAGTTCAGGCTTACTTAAGAGCACTTCACCTACATGACTTAGTTACCTCCAAAGACCCCCCCCCCCCCAATAGTATAACAATGGTGATTGGGATTACAAAACATGGATTATGGGATGTGGGGTCCGAAACTTTTCCATCCATACCACAGTGAGCGCAAACATTATGTGGACTAGAATGGAACAGTGACTTATTTTGAAGAATAAAAAAAAGAACAAACTTGGATTGGATCTGAATACAAAAGTCATTAACACTTGATACTACATTTGAATTCAAACACATAGTTCATTTTTGATTCTTGAATAAAAAAGAAACAATGTTTCCAGTATGACGTTTAATGAATATTAGTCTAGAAGTAGTTGGAAAGATATTTTGGGATGTGGAAGGCCAGATATTAAAGCTTGGAAGACTATTACAACATTCAATATGTGAGGTAATGGATACCTGTGTGAGAGTGGTAGTAGTGATAGTCTGGGCTTGAACTAGAAAGATATACTGAAGCATCTACCAAAATTTTGAAATTTGTTATTGGAAAATTTATGGTCGGGGTACAATGCGTTCTTTTCTTGTTGAGTCAGTCCAAAAAAGGATCCAGAATGGGAAGATGATGTTGATTTGGAAGGTTATTAAACTACCTAAGCTGCTATTTCTTAATGTTCTAACTGATGGCAGTAAGCCATCATTGTTTTATTTCTTGACAAACTGATGGTGGAAAAATTTTGATTCTGTTACATGAGAAGGAATATTCAGGACAACTTAGTAATTGTCTCTTTTAGCACCTTCTTTTCTAACTAAGAAACAGTAAAATTTTTTTTGAAGAGATGTTAAGCTGTTTCGTTGAGTCATCTACATAATGATTGTCTTCATTAAAATTTCCTCCTTTTAGTTTAGGGTTCTAATTTGTTTATACTGTATTCTGCTTAAGACTCAGACCTTAGGGCTGTAATCTCGACATAGAAAACAACAAATGAAAATATACTACAGCATCTGTTCCCGAAAGTTAGGCTGAAAATAATGACTAATTCTAACCTGTGCTGTGTTGAGCTATATTCCTTCTCTTTCAATTTAACGGATTGTGTGCTCTTAGGTTAAGGGCTGAGTTATCCAATATTGGAATATCTGAAATTGCATAGCATAATTACTAGCATATTTTTCCTGAACATCAGCCATCTCAGAGTTATTAAACTAAAAAAATGTTTATGATTATCAAAAACACTCTAAATATTTTGACATATTAGAACAAAATATTGCTTCATATGATTCAAAAAATTTGCCTCTCATTTCTGAAATCCCATGCATTGAATAAATGATTTTAAAAATCTATTAGAACATCAGTGAATTTAAGAGAAGGAAGATGTTTTTACTTTGGAGAAAAACATTTCACACGTTGGTAGTAAGGAGGCTTTTTTCATTATTTGATGTGTACACAACCTCCATCAGAAAGTGAAGAGATATCACTGTGTTAAATTAAATGCACATCTAAACACTTGTTATTGCCAGTCCTAAAACAATGAAACATTGTGAAAAACTGGAAACTACACAATTCATTTAAGATTTGTTTTTAAAGATTTTGTTAAGAAATCTGTATTTATATTTTTTCCAAGATGTCATGTCATTTTTCTACAAAATGCCATATCCTTCAGAATTTACAAATGACCAAGAAGATATTAAGAAATTGTTTTTATATATTCAGCACAACCAAAAATCTTAGTAAAATTTGTTTTTGCAGAAACCTTTTCATCACTTTTACTTGACTTATTCTTGAGACAAAATGAATCACAGTTTACATTAATTTAATATTGAATTGCAGGGAGAGCAAATGGGGGAAGCACCTTCTTTCTTGACTTTTATAAGGACACTAATCCCATTCACGAGGGCTTCACTGTCATTATTTGTTGAAAACCTTATTACCTCAAAAAGACCCCGCTTCTGATACCATCGAATTGGTGGGTATAATTTCAACATGTGAATTTGGAGGGATACACATATTAAGGACATAACAACACGAATAGGAAAAGACTACACATCTGTGCGTGGTAGCATCACCCATAACCCTGGTGCTGCATTTTGACTTCCTAGCCCACTCCTACTCTTAATCTTCAGGTCATTTCCTTTGGCATCACTAATGTCAGGAGCCTTTATAACGTGCCACAGAACCTGTTTCCATGTGTTTCGCAGACTATTTCCAGAAGCACAGCTACACATTTTGTTGTGTAGATACATTCATACTCATTCCTAAAAATCCAGCTTGGGGTATGATATGTACTATGTGTCCCCCAAAATAAGACCGGGTCCTATATTAATTTTTGTTCCAAAAGGTGCATTAGGGCTTATGTTCAGGGGATGTCATCCTGAAAAATCATGTTAGGGCTTATTTTCCAGTTAGGTCTTATTTTTAAGGAAACACGGTATGTGTGGGAGGTTGAGAATATGTGGTAAATCTCTATACCTTCCCTTAATTATGTTGTAAAGCTTAAACTATTTAAAACAAATAAAATCTTAAATAAACAACAACAACAAAAATCCAGCTTAATTGTCATGATGCCCTATCTCCAAATAAATTGATCTCAAAATTTTTGTGCTTATTGTACAATTGTCTGTTACAGCATGTATAACACTATATGGCAATTACTTGTTTTCTTAAATGGAAGAATCATTAAATGAATAATTTGAATTTCTTACAGGATTTCCCTCTCTTCAGCTCAAACTGAATCAAGTTGTGCAGCATTCTTCTTTTCTGATGTTTTACCTCAGGCATTTCAAAGTTTAAGCTAATTGCAGACATGTTATCAATGGGGGGAAAAGGGAGGGAGCCCTTTTGACATCAAGGGATAGGGAAAACAAAACAAAACAACAACAAAAAAACTTCTGCCACTTCCAACAGGGGAGACAGTCTTGTGGATCATGTGAGCATAGGAGCTGTGTAGTCTTCCAAAGAAGTGGTGAGAACCCAGGCAAGACATATTTGCTGTGCCTAAGCGTTTGTACAGGAAGAACTGTGTGCCCAGCTTTGACTGAGATTCCTATGACTCGTGCTTAACAAAGAGTGAAAGCTTTGGAATCTCCCAGGACTCTGCCAGTGACTATATCAGAGATGGCTATGACGGAATGAAGAGCAATAATCTTTCTTTTCCCAGTGCCATATATACCACCTGATGCCTGACTCCACACTACTTATTACCTAAGAGTACCACCAATAGAGCTTAGACTTCTGTGTTATGCACAGCTTGATTTGAATTTCAGTTCTGTGACTTAATTGTGCTATAAGATTGGTCACGTTAAACTCTCTGTGGTTCAGATCCCTCCTCAATGAGAACATCAATAAAAAATGTGAAACATGAAACTGTACTGAACTTCAGAATATTTATGATTACTATTCTAATGTTTATGATTACTATTCCTTAAAATTACTCTTTGGTAACCCTAAGTTAGCTGATAAACACACTCTTGCTTTAATCACCAATTTATGTGATCCACAGATTTCTGATTTAAAATGTTTACTATATTATATAAAATACAATTTGAGTTGTCATTTAAAATTCTGTTAAGCTACATATGTGTGTGTGTGTGTGTGTGTGTGTGTGTGTGTGTGTGTGTGTGTGTATCTTAACAGGATTTTTAATGACAACTCAAATTGTACTTTATATAATTTAGTTCACATTTTAACATATATTTATATATATATTATATATATATATATGTATAAGGTGATATAATTTTTTAAATCAGGAAAATTTAGTATACATTTAGATGAGTTTGAATCGATTTGACTTTTAAAAGAAATTGGAAAAGACAAGGAGTAAAAATACTTTCAATGAAAAATGTTTGAATAGACTGCAGATATATTTCCTTAGTTTTGCTATCTAGAAAATGGAGCAATCCCAATAAGCTCTTATTATATCAGAATTCAGAAGTTAAATGATTAATTCAGCCTCATTTTCTCTCACATCATTTAGACAAAGAAGTCAATTAAGTGGGACATTAAAAGCTGATGAATCAAAGAGTGGCATAATATAGCAATTAGAAAATAATTAGTTAATGAAGTAAAATGACAATGGAGAAGTCATCAAATTACAGCAACAGAGCCAATGTGTTAATGAGAACTGACATTGAAGAATAGAAATGCCTAATGCAACAGCTATGATGACTGAAAATATATTGGATAGAGTCATACAGATAATTGGGTGCTTAGGATATTTTTTCTAGGGCTGGTTTGGTAATGATACAAAAAAAAAAAAAAATCTTAAATTTTGTCTGTTCTAGAGATGACCTGCAAGTAAATTCTGTCATATTTATAAAGCTATCCTCCAAAAATCTTGTTCAAACTAGCTACCCTTAGTTTAAAAAATAGTCATAGTTAGATTTTATAAATATGAATATATAAGGTACATAAGGCATTAAGAAACTTCTCATACTTGTGTTCTTACAGGGTATACGTGAATGAAAATGTCCTGTCTGCCACAAATGGCTCCGAATGAGGGAGAGAGGTGATGTGTTGCCAGGGTGAAATGAAGAATGTTGAGAGTGAATTGAAGGGATTTAATTCCCAATATTGATCTCTTTCCATAGGACTCTTTATGCACAGGTTCTCACAGGACAAAACTCTAAATAAATCATGATGTAGATATCAGAAATTATCCCCAAATCTAAGAAAATTCCTGTGAGAAAATAAACAATGCAAAACATAAACAATGCACTTTAATACTTTAAATTTAAGGTCCTGGTAAAGAAGATTACTATTTTTTTAAAATAAACTTTCATTTTTAGAGAGGTTCTAGATTCAAGCAAAATTGAGCAGACATTACAGAGTTCCCATATACTCGGTCCCACAAATACCCAACTTCCTCCATTGTGTACATGTTGCACCATAGAGTGGTACATTTGTTACAATTGATTAGTCTTGACCCAGCATTATCACTCAAAGTCCATAGTTTACATTAGGGTTCCTCTTAATGTGGTACATTCTATAGGTTTGGACAAATGTATAATGACAGGTACTCATCAATGTGCTATCATATACAACAGTTTCGCTGCCCTAAAACTCTGCTGTGTTCTGCCTAGTCATCCTTCCCTCCTTTCTAACCCCTGAGTTTTAAGGATCTTCATTGTCTTTTCCAGAATACCATATATTTGGAATCATACAGTATGTAGCATTTTTGCATTGACTTTTTTTAACTTACTAATATGGATTTAAGTCTCCGTCATGTATTTTCATGGCTTGATAGTTCACTGCTTCTCAGTACCGAGTAACACTAGGTGTATCACCGTTATTTATCCATTCTTTCACCTCATGAAGGACATCTTAGGAACATGTAGGGGTAGGAGGGAGAACTCTCAGAAACTTTCCTCTATAGTTCATATTTCTCAACATCATAAATCAAAAGTAACATGACAATTCTAAATTATATGATGGTTCTAAACCAGGACTCTAGGCCTGAATGTAAACAACTGAACACATATTTATTGGCATTTATTTGAAATTAAGGGAGAATGCTCTCCCTGCCAAGGTAAATTTGGAGTCATGTATGTGTATGTCTCCCATAAATCCCACTTGAAGCAGTCATGAAAGCAGGATAGTGAGTATTGCAAGAGCACATTGAAAGAATTAACAGAGTGCATTTGGGAAAATACAATGCAGGTATAAATATGAAGCAATAGATGAGGAACTTGTTGAAAAACGGTCAAATATATGGTGATGAAAGGAGAACTGACTCTGGGTGAGGAGCACACAATGTGATATGTAAATGACATATTACAGAATTGTACACTTGAAACCTATGTAACTTTACTAACCATTGTTGCTCCGATAAATTGTAATTAAAAATAAATAAATAAATAAAACCAAAAATAATTAGAAAGATTTGACTCAGAAAAATAAAAGAAAGAAAAGAAAACAAGCAAAACTTCAAAGACAATTTAAAACAGTACTGCTATCTGAAAAGAACTGCTTGGAAACAAATGTATTGTCAATAATACAGCCTGAAAGTTTGTAATTTGATTCTCGACAAGAATCCAAGGCAGTTAGCCCAGATAAAAAAAGAGACTTCTTTGACTCCTGAACCTTCTAACAGGCCTAGTCTGGGGATCTTGGCAAAGCTGTGTAGTCAGGTGTCAACTGCTTCAATCCTGGGAAAACTTTACTTTTAGGTCACCAGATGGTGTGCAGGTCCAGTCACGGTTTGGTGTTATCTTTAGAAGGATCATGTAAATCCAAGGGTCTATTCCTGGAGTTTGGTGTCACAAGGGTTGGTTAGCAGTACCGGAGAGGCATCTTTTCGGTGAGGTTGAAGAGAGTCTTTCGGGAGGTGTCTTTTCTAACAGATGAAATCCCTAGGTTGCAAGGTGTGGTGCTTAAGGTCTTCATTTCCCACCACATACCGTGAAAAGATTGTTCTCCCACAGCATGACTATTTTTAATAGAAGCAATTAGGCCTTCACAATACTGAAGTATATATCCTTTGTCAGCTGTGGGTCCAAGGAGGCAGGAGCCAAGTGCATTAGACAATCACTATGAAGTTCAAGAGGTGTTCCCACGTAAAAAATAATCTTTTCTAACATAATTTTAGCCACAGAAAAGTTACCCTGTTTCCCCGAAAATAAGACCTTGCTGTGCAATCAGCTCTAATGTGTCTTCTGGAGTAAAAAATAATGTAAGACCCCATCTTATTTTACTATAAGACCCAGTAGAATAAAAGAATAGAATAGAATAGAATAGAATAGAATAGAATAGAATAGAATAGAATAGAATAGAATAGAGAAATATAATATAATATAATGTCAGGTCCTATATTAACTTTTGCTGCAAAAGACTCATTAGAGCTGATTTTTCCGGCTAGGTCTTATTTTTGGGGAAAAACGATAGTAGCCTGTTTACAAGGGAAGACTTTGGTTCAGTGAGAAAACATACAAGCAGTAACTAAAACATAGCTATATCCATGAGACAGGAGAAGCTGTATGAAATCCATTTGCCAAAACTTGAATGTCCCATTAAGCAATTTAAAGAGCCCAGGAGCTGTGCAACTTGGTTTACCTGAATTGTGTCTTGAACAGGTGGGTAAAGCAAGGTGGGCACTTTCGGAGGCCTTATTAATATTTCCCCACCAGTGTTGCTTTATGAATACTATCATTTTGTCATTAGACCAATGATTTAATGCATGTACTGTGATAAGAAGTGAGACGTTATGATAGAACCTGTTTGTTGTTTGGCCCAAATCAGCGTTTTCTTTTTTTCTTTGAACCAACAATTGCTAGATTTCCAATGTTATTTTTCCTTTTCTGGGGTCAATTTTTGGGCATTTCTAGTCATTTTTTTCTAGATTGTCGTATTGTTGAGCATTCCCTTAGGCCATGACAGAGGTCTGGTCAGTGGTTAATTTGTGGGCAGCATTTTGTAAGAAATATCAGTGAGGTGGTTTCCTTTAGCTTGTCGGGAGTCAAGTTTGGAATGTCCAGGCATCTTAATAATAGCTAAGGTGGATGGCAAGAGTATGACATCTAAAACACTTTGAACATCATTTTTTTAACCCTTTCCCCATTAGAGGTAAGAAAACTTCACTGTTTCCATAGCATCCCAAAGTCATCAGGCAACCCCGAAGACATATCAACTATTGGTATAAATGTTTTTGGTTTTTCCCTTGGCTAAAGTACAAATCTGAGTAGCACAGCCTATTTGGCTGAAGATGCTGCCTTGATGATGACAAAAAGAGTTACAATAGCATATCCAGCCTACTATTTACCATTTTCACTCTTAAAAAAATAACTATCAGTAAACCATGAATCTCAATTGATTAGAGGAACTTCCTGTAAATTATTATGGGGGTAGGGGGTTAAAAGGTAATATGTCAGCTTTAAGCAGTTGTGAAGGGTTTCCTCAGTAAAAGATGGGAGGATTAAAACAGAATCAAAGTTATCTCAACAAGAAATAATTACATAAGGAGTAGTTAGTAAGAAGTTTTAATAGGAGGTGAGATGACTGACTGAAAGTGTTGGATGTGATGAGAATTTAGGAGTGATTGATTCTACTTCATGGGGATACAAGGATGGTTAAAGGGAATCCCATGATTATTTCTTCAGTGGCCTTAACCAAAAGGGCAGTGACAGAAATGACTTTAAGACAAGGAGAAAAGACTTGTGCCACAGGATCAAGCTGTTGGCTCTGAGTGTAATAGCCTAAGGGTCGATGACAGTCTCCAGTTTTGGGGTGAGTACTCCAAGGCCATCCCCTTTCATTTTATATCCAAACAGGAAAATGGAAAGTCAACAATTAAGATGTTCAAGGGCAGGTGGACTCATTAAGCTCTTCTTCAAGGTCCCAAAGCCTATGTCATCTCAATCCTCCCAAACACTAGGGTCAGGTTTGCTATTGTTAGTAAAGTACACATATAAGGGCTGGGCCATCAGATAAATCAGGATCCAATTTCAGCACTAGCCAGCTAGTCTGAGAAAACTTGATAACTGGTGTTTAGTTTCAGGTTTGGGGAAGTTCAGGATCCACAAAGCCTGCCTGGAACAAAATGTAATCCTTGTTCTGAGATCAGGTGCCCTAAATGTTAAGTCTGAGTTTGAGCAAACTGCAACTTTTCTTTGGAGATTTTATGTCTCTTCAAGGCCAAGAGTTTTAGCAGATGGATACTGTCCTCATGGGAAGAGTTTTGAGAAGGGGGACAGAGAAGCTCATCATCTACACGTGGTAACAAACTAGAGCCTGTCTAAAATCTTAATCATTCAATTCAGCGTTTGAGATTTGTGAAAAGTTAGAGGGATTTTTCTGTGAAACCCTGGGGCAACAGTCTAGGTATATTCTTTCTTCCCACATGAAAACAAAGAAAGATTGGTTAGCCTTATCAACTGGAATACTAAAAAAAATGTACTGTATTAACAAATTATAGTGGAAATGTTGCTTACAGTGGAAATGTATGTCAGTAGTGTGTGGGGGTTAGGAAGAACAAGGGGTTGAGGGAAAACAAGGTATTCATAAGTCCTGCACAGACCTCCACCCATAGCCATTGGGTTTTCTCACAGGCAAAATAGGTATGCTACAAGGATTAGTACAGGGGATAATGAGGTTCTGAGCCTCATATGCCTATTATGGGCTTGAACCTTGAAGGACTTCTTTATTTATAGGATATTGATTAATTCTTGGGAGAGGTTTGGAGGGATCTATTTGAATCTTGACAAAAGGTGCACTGTAGATTCTACCGATATCATTTTAAGATTTTGTTCACAAAGTGAATGGCAACTGACCCAAAAGGGACAATCAGTGTTCCTAGATGCAGCTACAATGTTGTCAACACTGGAATAAAAAATATATATTGAAGGCTCATGGAATTTACCTTTGGAAGAAGTAAATATAAGGTAATGATTGTGTGCGCGTGTGTGTGTTGTTTAGCTTTTGATGCAAGCCATGTCTCCACCAACATTCATTGGAATAAAATTACTCTTGTAACATTTGTTTACCTATTTCCATGTGTATATATCTTCAATGTTTTATTATCTAGTAATAGCCAATAATCAGGAGAAAAATATGAATACAAAAAAGAAAAATAAATCCTGCCACATGACAGATATGTTAATTAAATCAGTAAAATGCTCTCAGGTTCAATACATTCATGTATCTGAAATGTAAATAGAAGCTTAAGGTTGGTTTGACCTGGATACCTGACAGTAAGCACACTTAAATTATTTTTATAAAAAGTAGACGTAGCTTTCAGCTTCAATACACTATGACTACACATTTTAGGGAAAGGCAGACAATCTTTAGTTTTTTCCTCAATACTTAATGTATGCAGTGAAATTATTTTGAATTTATGAACAATACTAGTTATGCTGATTATACAATAAACTAATGTTGACACTATAAAGAAGTAAATGGACCATATTTTCAATTCAATTAGCTTGCCTTGGGTTCAGTAGCTAGCTTGTGCTGCAGTAACCACTACTGCTATTGAGCTCCCATGATAATAGCCCCAAGAAGCTGGAAAACACCAAGCAAAAGTGTATAGAATTAGTGCTCACAGTGGAAACTCTAACAAGTATAACAGGGAGCCAACTGATCTAATTCTCTTCCGACCCTTCACTCACCCTCACATTTCTGTACCCAGATAATTTGGAGACACAGTCGTTCCTTCAGTTTCCCTAATGATATCCAGTGAGAAAAAGCAATGAGTTACCCTCATTATAAATAAGTGTCCACCTTGGGCATCCTGTTTATGTGAACCCCCTTTCTCCTTTCATTTCACATTTTTCATCAGTCCTGCTCCCTTTGAAGTAGTAATGTTAACCTTAAATAGTGTTAACCTAAAATTTTTCTTGCTTTAGCGGATTTTTTTTCCTAATGAACCTGGGCGAACATATTTTCTAAACAGAAATGTGTGTTTATATATACTGGGGGATGCCAAAAAAAAATGCATACAAGTGAATATTTTGGTCAACGTTGCTCAAGCAGTAGTTTGCAACAGTCAGAAGTGTCTGGATGCTGATGGAAACCACTTTCAGCACCACTTGTAATTGCAGGAGTCAAAGTTGACTTGTAGTCATCTTTTGTATCACTATGCATTGAGTATTGCAATTTTAATACAGTTCTCCTTTCTTAAAATATGCATGCATTTTTTTGGCAATCTCTGCCTCTCTCTCTCTCTCTCTCTCTCTCTCTCTCTCTCTATATATATATATATATATATATATATATATATATATATATATATAATATATATAATATATATTATATATTATATATATAATTTATTATATTTATTTTATTTATTTAATATATTTATTTATTTATATTTAATTTTTGTAGAAAAATTATATGTCCATATGATTAAATGCATTTGAGAATATAAAAAGATGTTTCTAAACTATAAAACAGTCAAAGAACATTTAAGTAAACAGTATGAAACTAAGACTTAATGGTTAATATGTTAAAGATTGTTTCAGGTTCTAATCATAATGAGCTTTTAATTTCAAGAAAGGAGCTACAAAACAAAATGGCATAGGGTAAAGCAAGTTTTACAAGTCAGGGAAATTCACATTCATTTAGCAAAAAAGTGCCAAATGCTGGCTGTGTGTTAGGGCTAGAAAACACAAAATTAAGAAAAACAACAACAACAACAAAACACACTACCATCTGTTATCAAATACCAAAATTAACTCAAAATCGATCAAACACATAAACATAAGACCTGAAACAATAAACTGCATAGAAGAAAACATAGCTGCTAATTTATAGAACTTGGGTTTAAAGAGGATTTTATGAAGTTGACCATAAAGGCAAGGGAAGTAAAAGCTAAAATAAATGAATGGGACTATATCAAACTAAAAAGCTTCTGCACAGCAAAAGAAACCATCAACAAAATAAAGCAGCAACCAACAGAATTGGCTGGGATATTTGCAAACTATGCCCCCAATAAGGGGATAATATCCAAAATATATAAGGAACTCATACAGCTCAACAACAAAATGACAAACGATCCAATTAAAAAATGGGCAAAGGACCTGAATAGACATTTCTCCAAAGAGGACATATGGGTGGCCAATAGACATATAAAAAGATGCTCAACATCACTAGTCATCAGAGAAATGCAAATAAATACCACAATGAGATACCCCCTCACTCCGGTTAGAATGGCTATTATCAACAAGACAAATAGTCATAAGTGTTGGAGAGGCTGTGGAGAAAAAGGAACCCTCATACACTGTTGGTGGGAATGTAGAATGGTGCAGCCGCTATGGAAGGCAGTATGGAGCTTCCTCAAAAAATTAAGCATAGAATTACCATATGACCCAGCAATCCCTCTCCTGGGTATCTACCCAAAAAATCTGAAAACATTTATCTGTAAAGATATACGTGCTCCGATGTTCATTGTAGCTTTATTTATGGTGGCCAAGACATGGAAACAACCAAAGCGTCCTTTGATAGATGATTGCATAAATATGTAATATATATATATATATATATATATATATATATATTTGGAATAATATTTGACCATAAGAAAAGATGAAATATTGCCATTTGTGACAACATGGATGGATCCTGAGATATAATGCTTAGCGAAATAAGTCAGACAGAAAAAGTAGAGAAGCATATGACTTCACTGATATGAGGGATATAAAATGGAAAGGAACAAAAGAACAAGACAAACAAAGAAACAAAAACTCACAGACACACCCAACAGTTCAGTGGTTAACAGAGGGGAAGGGGAAAGGGAGGATAGCAGAAGATAATAAAGGGGGTCAAATATGTGGTAATGGAAGGAGAACCGACTCTGGGTGGTGAACACACAATGTGATACATAGATGATGTATTATAGAATTGTACACTTGAAACCTATGTAATTTTACTAATCATTGTTACCCCAATAAATTTTAATTAAAAAAGGGGGACAGGATGAGAAGAGGCTTTTAATAGCCTCTTTATATTTTTAAACCATATGAATGTTTAATCTAATAAAATTATATTTAAAAAAGAAATAAAATGGAAAAAAAGAAAAAAAAACCACACACACATTTATAAAAACAAAGATTACCAAGCTGGTTCTTTGAAAAAAATGACAATATGAAGTTTAATAAAAATGTGAGACATCTGCAACACTTGTACTGCTAAATGAGTATATAAATCGTTATGATTGCATAGGAAACATTTCTAGGTAAATCTCCCCTAAATATTTCCATAATCTATGACCTGAATTTTCTTTCTTAGGTACATGTATCTGAGAGAACTGCATATCAAACTTCTTGCATACTAGCTTTTATGTATCAGATGGGATGCACAGTGTCTTCTGTGATATAACACTAAACTATCTTTATCATGTTATCAATTGCTTATAACATTATATGACTTTTATGATGTCAATTATTGCTCTATTTTGATTTTAAATGATTTTATTAAGATGTCTACAGAATTTATCAATTCAATACCTACTTAGCTAGTCATTAAAAATAACCTATCTACATGGTGTATATTATATGATTATTTTGCTGTATTATTTTTAATACCTAAAATAAATCTTGGTTTACTATGATGTATTATTTTTCTCTACATTATTTATTGCTATTTTATTAAGGATGTTCACAAACGTTGGCATAAGTAAGATTAGCCCACAAATTCTTTTGTTATTGTTCACTTATTTTTGCAGCATTTGTGATTGATGTTGTTTGCTACCAAAATGAATAAGAAAATGTTACCCTTTCTAAATCATGCAGAATTAATGAAGCAGTTTTCTTGCTCCTATGACCATGAAATTATAAAATGTAATTGCTAAAAAATAACTGTAGAGATAATTTAATAAGATCCTATTAAGTAATAAACATAATTAAAAAACATATAGTTTAGTGACTTGGTTACTTATTTTTCCTATATTAACACATGACTGTTTTTCATTTTTGGACCAAATTCCTAAATAAATACACAGGGTTGTATATTCTTCATGTCTGTCCTTTTCAGAACTTAGCATACCGGGCACCTTTAGAGCAATGAATACACATGTACTAAATTGAATTAAAATAAATTTAAGTAGAAATCATATTGCTTTGTCTTCTATATATACATGAATGAAAACTTTCTCACAGTTAAACCATTTCTATAATTCCTTAATTATTCATAAGACAATTTGGTAATATTTATTCATATTTATAAGTTAGCTTCCATATTTCTAATCATAGGCCATTCAATCTTTGCTATACATCACTTTTATGTGTATCACTTTTTATTCAGCAACATTAATTTGGATACTTGGGCTGTCCATAATGGGGAGATAATAGCAAACCATACACTCCACCTACAGGTTATGAGAAAAAAGAATCATAAAATAAGTTATTTGCATAGCTTCACTCTAAATATTATACTGAAAAAGTATTTCCTTGACAGGTATACTTCATGATAAAAATAAAAAGTGGCACATCCAACCATTCAGCTGAAATCAAATATTTGAAAATAAATGACTCTTGATGACCTTGTCAACCAGCAAGGTTTTGATGTTAATCATTTTAAGCATATCATATTTTATTATAAATTGTCAAATTTCAATCATTTTTAGAGGATTTATTAATGGCATTAAAACTCATCAGAGGTCCCAGGAACTACTATATTAAAATACTAAACAGACCAATGAAATGTATATTTTTTATGATGTAAAAGTAACATATTTTTACAAATTAGTACTGTGTTCATGTTTCCTTTTAATGTCCTCCTATCCGTATGTTAATTTGTCTACTAAAAATAAGTTATAATATTTTGAAAAAAGTACTATATTCTATTTTTCCTAAATTGGCACTGATAATTTCAGTTAGTATGAAGTAGAGAATAATTGCTCTTGGTTACTTCAAATTATTAGTAAATTTATTTTTAATTCCATTTAAAAAAACAACAACATCCAACTAATTCAGATAAATGCATTCTAAAATATATGTCTTTGTATTATAGAAAAAGGATTTAGCATACAGAAATGTAATAATTCATATATATATATTCACATATATTCACAAGAACGTGGGATATCTGCAACACGCATGCACTGCAAAATAGTGTGTAACTTAGCATAATTTCATAGGGAATATATATACACATTTTTTTTCAACTCTAAAATCAAAATTAGAATATATATATATATATATATATATATATATACATATTCTAATGCTCTATGTGTTATAATGATTCTATATATATTCATATATATATTCTAATGTTCTACATGTTATAATTATTTATGTAAGTATAAGCTTAAAATATATATGTTGTTTCCAAAGTTCTATGCGTTACATGATTTAAAGGCATTTCAAAACTAAAGATCAATGCCCCAAACAACTTGTGATATTTAATTTTGTTTTCAAATTGGTTAATTCATATTTTAATGGAAAATAATGAAAACAAGATTTCAAATGTAGTCAATTTTAGGGTAAATGGTAAAGATATTTCATTTGAGCTCATGGCTTTTTATTTAGGTAATTCTATAATGAGGTGGGAAGTGCTATTGAATATATGCAACTGTGAATGCCATACAAATAGCAAATGAAAAACCAATACTTTAGAACTGATATTTGACAGTTTTTTAAAGCAGATAGCTGATAATGTCATTGTTCTGACCAGCAGGTATTCTCACAAATTATCTGAAGTGATTTGCAATAGAGTTGCAGCAGAGATTCACATTAAATATGTGTGTGATGTATGCAGTTCTTTCTATAAAAGTAAATCAAAGGCTATTCCATCATTTTTTTTTTTTTTCTGGTACTTGTTAGTCACCATGTAATTCTTTCTACTTCCAAGAAATGTGTAAAATACATATTTTAATGTGAGGTAGTATTTCCAAAATCTTAAATAGCCTAAGCAATTAGGATTTAAATTTTATTTTTTAATGTGAAAAGTGACACCTAAGATATTTTTGTGTAAATGATTATTGGTGATTATTCATAGCTTTGCTTTCTATGCATAACCTAAGTGTTATTGTACATATTTAAATTTATCCATTGCTCTACTGAAATATCATGCAAATATAATCACAAGGCATTTTCCCTTTTACTAGTGGTTTTTACATAATTTTTCCATTTAAAGGACATATCATGTATTAGGAGCCAAATACAAAGGCATCATAAGCATTTATGAAATCACTTAATTTTTTTTTTTAACTTTTATATCTTGTTGCATAGTTTCAAATAAATCTTATGTGAGAGCTATATCAATTTTTATGCTGCAGTTGATTCTTTAATCAATCTCAGGATGTACTTTGATGCTTTTTCTCTGTTTTAGGTAAATTTAAGCAACAACATTCTATTCTTTTAGTTCCCATAATTATAATAAACATCTATCATTAGCCTTCACCTAAATATTTATTTTTCAGTAATTAAATGTAAATATCTCCTAATTTTAAGAAAACAATTATTTCTGGATATTGCCAAATTTTTAACAGATAGACAATGTTAACAGCATATTTCTTACACTTTACATAATCTGTCATAAAGAAGTTTTAGTGTTTGATTTATGTATATTTCAGGGTATGATTTTTCAAATTCTAAGGGAAAGAGTTTATTTTCTACTCTAAAATCAAACAAATTATTGATCCCTAATTCAAACTTTACTTCAAAGTTTCATCTCCATACTGTCACTTTAAATGTAATGGTTTTGAATAGAAAAGTGTCACAGCAGGTCAAATAATGGCAAAACACGTGAACGACCCACATGATATATAACAACAACAAAAATAAAATAAAGGAAAAATGTACATATTCGTTATATTTCCTACAAATTCAAACATTATAAACATAGTTGAAATGAAAACTGAGTCTCTATGTGTGGCTTGATGCATGTTTCATACATTTGATAGGGTTTAAATTTGGCAAATGGAAGTGAATGCTTATGCAATTTGCAAGAAAATAATTGTAGATATAAATTATTAAATTTTACTCTTTAGTTTTTTAAAATTTATTCACATTTTGCTGTTTTAAAATGAAAATTCCTCATCAAAATATATTACTTATTATAAAAAATAAACAAATACATAATTTGGAAGAACTTATATGTAAGATTACAAAGACATTTTTTCCCCAACATCTTTTAGTACTCTAAATAGTCTGCATTAAAACCTACTTCTAATAATCTTTTAATCTGAGTTAAAAATAAATGGTTTTTGTTTTGCAATCATATTTGCAGAAATCAGCACATCAGTTATATTAATTGCAAGATTATTTCTTGTCTGCCCTGAGATTGAACTGTTTAACTTGCAGTCATCTCTGCAGTCTATGATGAGGTAACTAAAAAAGTTAGGGGGAGGGTATCCCCCAAGTTTAGAGCTACTATTGGCAAGTGAAATAATTAGAACAATTAATAAAAGTGCAAGATTTCACTTTATTTTTTGAGTTTCGTTTATTTTTCACTTGTTAGAAAAAGGGAATGAAAGCAATATACAAGATAAATAAATTTAGCTTTTAAATTTTGTAAATGAATTATTAATAAGAAAGGGAAAAATCAAAGGCATTTTAATAGTGTCAGAGCCAAACATGATGAATAAATATAAGTTTCCGTCTTCCTTCTTAAAATCATCCAACTTAAAAATCAACAAAGAGAAAGAGACAGATGACAGACTAACATTTAAAACAAACAATGAGAAAACTCCAGGCAGAATGAAATTTGTTTCAAATTACAGATAAGCTGAAGAAGACTGAACATGAGGCAGTGAGGGCAGTAATGGGGACACAGAGGAAAATGGGGGAACATTGATTCTGAGTCCTCCTTCATACACTGCATTGAAAGAATCAGTGCTACCCTATTGATTCCATTAGAATGCTGAACTAGGTTTTAGTACCACTGAATTTATTAAAATCTCTGGACAGCACCAAAGTCCTATAGAAGTGAAGAGCTGATGAAAACTGACAACCTGTCCACTGGGGAAATCCTTTCCAGGGCTGTCTCTATCCAGGGATCCAAAGGAGAAATCTTACCACAGGGTTTCTTGCTGACTGATTAAGGTTCTGCATAAGGTTGGAGGTCAACTGTGGTTCTCTGTCCTAAATTGTCTTCCCTTCTGCCCACTTAATCTTATGAAAAGACACAAAAATTATGGTCTGCACTTTAGGCCCTCCAATCACACATTTTACCATTAGGGTGAAGGATCTCTCCAGGGGAATGTAAAACAAAACAACTAAGTGTCTTAGGCATATAATGGCTGGAAATGAAGGAGAAAACAGGAAATCATATGTCACATAAGCAGATTAATTGGAACAGACAATTTTATTAGTCAAGATAATTACATTATTAAAGAGATAAGGAAGGATTTTGGTATATAACACAAGATTTAAAATATTAGAATATTAATACTCCTAAAGAGGTGAGTACAGATTTTGGTTAAAGAACTAGTAATATAAATACATACATGCAGTCAAATAAAGAACCTAACTCTCAGAAAGGCTAAAATTGAAAAATAGAAAACATTTGAAATAACAATAAAAATAAACTTTGCAGAGTTGAAAAAAGAAAGTAACTCAGAATTAAACATTCATTCATTTCTGAAGAGGAGAGTTAAGAAACAACTGTTGTCCAAACACATGCTAGCAAAATTTAAGTACATAATCTCAAAACAAAATTCTTAACTTTCAAGAAAATTAAATTCCATAAAAAGAAACCTAACTCAGATTTTACAACATATGTTTCAGTAACATCATTATAGGCAAGATGACAGTTCATTGATATTTTCAAATACTTAAATGAAAATAATTTTGAAAATATAAGGTGTTACAGAATTTGTCACAAAATTGATATATTGAGCAGGAGAGAAAGATTCATGAGATGATCCAACAGATGTATTATACTAACATTAACGAAAAAGATAACTAAAACTTAATTTCATTACTGAAAGGGAGACATACTGCCAATATAGATTTAACACATAAGAGAATATTTTAAAACTTTATGTCAAAACTTTAAAAACAAAGGTAAAATTTCCCAAATAACATAATACATTTAAAAAGCTTAATCCTTCAATCGTTCAATGCCTTTTGAAGAAAAAGAACATATTCATAAATAAGTTAATTCTTGTAGAAAATTAAAACATATACATACATACATATCTACATATATATATATATCTACATATATATATATATATATATATATATATATATATATGTGCTTTTTATCACATCGTTTGAGATATGCTGATATGTCAGAAATACCCTGACACCATAACTACACAAAGACAATAAGAGAAAGATGAATCACCTGCCTAGTTCAAGCAATCACACAGCTGCAAAAATTCTCTATCATATAATATAATATTATATATCAAGCTCCATGATACATAATAAGTAAACAAACCATGACCATCGTAGATTACATTTGGTATATATTAATGGTTTAATTTATTTAAAATGAGCCACGAATGAAATTTATAGCATTGTCTCATTGAATAAAGATTAATTGTGATGACTGAATACATACAAAAGACAAAGCTGAGGATAAAGCCTAGCACTCATTATCAGTTAAAGACTCTTGATAATTAAGAACAGGAGAAAAGAGAAAAAAAAAAAAAAAAAAAAAATATATATATATATATATATATATATATATTTTTTTTTTTTTTTTTAAAGTGGAACTAAAATTATCCTGAGTTAATTTTAGAAAACATTAAAGGATTTTTTCTTTATAATTAAAAATGAGACAAATGTTTCTGCAGAACTGATTTAATTATAAAATGAGAGATATTCTACGCTCATGGATAGGAAGACTCAATATTTTCAAAACGTTGATTCCTTTTAACTTAATCTATAGTGTAAGGCAATCCTATCAAAAAAAAAAAGTGATTTTGTGGATATCCACAAACTAAGTTTTAAGTTTATATAGGGAGACAAAAGACCCAGCATAACCAACACTACTGAACAAGACATAGATTAAGGAATGACACTACCCAACTTCAAGACATACTAGAAAGCTATAGATCTAAAGACAGTGTAGAATTGCTGAAATAATAGACAAATGGAACAATGGAATCAAAAAGAGAGCCTAGAAATAGACCCACATAAATAGAGTCAATTGATCTTTGACAAAGGAGAAGGTAATTCAACGGAGCAACGTATTCTCTTCAACAAGTGGTGCTGTAATAATGGGGTATGCACATTTCAAAAAAAAAAATGAACATTTACATAATTCACAAAATGTAGATCTAAGTATATCATAGACATAAATGTAAAATGCAAAACTAAAACTCATAGAAGATAACATAAGAGAAACCTATATGATCTTGAGTAGGTCATGACATTTTAGATATAGCACGGTTCATGAAAGAAATAATGGATAAGCTATACTTCATTAAATTCAAAATATTCTGCTCGGCAAAAAGCTGGGAGCAATATTGATAAAAGACACATCTGGTAAAAAAACTGTTTTCCAAAATATACAAAGTGTTCTTAAAACTCAACTATATGAAAATAATACAATTTAAAAATGGGCCAAAGACCATAAAGATGTCAGAACAAAGAAGATAATCAGATGACAAATAAGCACATGAAAATACACTATGTATCATATATTATCAGGGAAATAAAAATTAATATAGCACTGAGACACCACTACACTCCTATAAGAATGTTCAAAATCTGAAACACTGACAACAGCAAACACTGATGAAGATGTGGAACGAAACAAACTCTCATTCATTGCTGGTGGAAATGCAAAATTGTGCAGCTACTTTGGAATACTGGTGCTTTCATACTAAACTAACTATACTTTTAACATACAATTCTGGAATCATAGAAGTAGGTTCATCAATGTAACAAACACTACTCGGAAGGGGGATGTTAATTATATGGGAGGCTATGCATGTGTGGAGACAGGACATCTCTGTACTTTCCTCTCAACTTTTCTATGTACCTAACATTGCTTTAAAAAAAATAAAGTTTAAAAAAATTCAAACTTCTGATATATCAGAATTTAAATCTTACAGTAACTAAAATTACTTATACTGACTAATGCAGGGATCAGTATTTTGAATTTATTGTTGTAAAAAGAATGCCCAAATATATAAGACATTAATTTAGTGTCAAACAGTGAGTGGTCAGGTAAAATACTGGTGGCTAGATGATTACACAGAAACGAAACATGACAAATGTTTTGGTAAACTTTTGGTTAATTGGCAGGGAGACCATGTGTCTTCCCAGTCCATGGTTTAGGAGAAAGTCTTTAAAAAAACAGAATATTAGAGTGTGTTAGTTATTACTGGCTGTTTTAGACAAGGAATCACAGGAAAAATAGAATCTTAAGAAACAAATACATGTTTACAACAAAAATAAATGAAAGTATTTTGCTGAAGTCCATGATTTTTCAGAGTTGGGAAAGATCATTAGTATTCAAAAACAAACAAACAAAATATATGATTTGTAAGATACTTTGATAATTGTCAAATAAATATTTTCTATTTAATAAACACCTACTCAGGGCAAAGGTAATTTTCAGAGTGTAGCTTTCTCATTCAACTCAGATTCACATGGAAGCTTCCTATAAGGTGGGGGAAGGGAGTGATCAAGGAAGCAGATCAGTAAAGCTGGTTTGAGAATTATGTTTATAAAATAATTTTCAGTGTATATACTGGTACATAAAACTGACTGAAGGCAAACAAATAGCTCACAAACGTTGTAGATTTTGAAATCACTATATTGCTCAATAAACCCAAACTTTGGACTAAAGTGTCTTTGAATATTTAAAGTCAGGACCCTTTACTTCCTAGAGCTGGAGACAGGTTTCAAAGGTCATATAGTTCTAGAAAGTTCCAAAGGGAATAATGGTTAAGAATAATCTCCTGGAAGGTGGTGCACATACTAACTATGGAGAATAGTAGGACGAGGAAAGTTGTCGTTGACTTCCTTGATAACAAGAACTTAGATCACAAGATATTGTGAGGATTATACTTGTACATGAAGGGGATTTGCGACTTTGAGCTGGTCACAGTGACTGGATAGGACTCTGGTGTTTCCCTCGGGGAAGATATGAGTGATCTATATTTGGAAAGCAGGGGACACATAGATGGGTGAGATCCAGAAGTAGACTTTGAAAGCAAATGTTTCTAATGTGGTATTATACCCATAGTTTCCTAAACACAGACTGTGACCCAGCAATTCCACCCCAATTTTCAGAGAAATATTGATTGATTGGTTGATTGATTGATTGATTGATTGATTGATTTTAAAATTTAATAATGATGAATACACATACGATTTATGATCCTAAATCTTTTCTAAGTCTAAAATTAAATGGTGCAGTACATTTATAACATTGTACATCAAATCCTAGAACTATGTTTATGTTGAAAAACTGAAACTCTATACCCATTAACAACAACTCCTCATCCCCCCTCCCCACAGCTCTGGGCAGCCAAAATTTAGAAATATAAATAGAACATTAAGCTACAAATTTGTTCATTTGTTTCCCCTGATTTGAAGTCATTAATCATATGTGCAGTGGGTAAACATTGTCTAACAGTTTATAGGGGCGATAAGCTCGTTTTAAACAATAACAATTTAAACATACTTAATTACGTTGTAAACAATAACAATTTAAACATACTTAGGCAAGTAGAGGAATCATATAAATAAGTGCAGCTATAAGAAATCCGGGGAGTCCAAGAAAAATTTCAATCCTCTCAGCCTTCTCTCCAGCTAAACTGGCTTCCCATTCCTCACGGTGGACCTCTTTTGGAGGCAGCAGTCCTGATCCGAAGCCATGCGAGGAAATCCCACACCCAGACTCCACTCCCTCATCCTCCTTCCACTCGCATACACGTGACATCCCTATTTCCATGTATCAGTTTCCTTCCATTCAAGTGAACACAGACTCAGGCTTTCAATTATTTCTGTCAAGAAGACAATTACAACTGTTGATTTGATATTTAGACTCATGATCAATCAACCAATTGATCCACAAAGCCTGTCTTACAGAGTTTCAAGAATCCCTTTGGTTTACATTAATTATCTTTGAAGGGGACACAGTTTAATAAGACTGAGTCAACATTCTTAATAATTGCCTTTTGCAAGCACTTATTTAATTTCATCAATGACTTATTTCTCAATTAAAATTGGCAAAATTACAATAGGAAGTGAGCTCAGCAACTTCACTAACAGTTAACAAGCAGAGCTGCTCAGTCAGCAGCTGGCAGCAATGACAATGGCTGATTTATACATGAATATGGTTGTGTTCTGAAGGTGAAGAGTAAAACAGGCACACCATGAGCAGGGCTGTAAAAACAGCTCAGACAAATGACAGGTATACTAATTTCCAATCATTTCCTTTAGATGACTCCTCCCTCCAAATAGGAAGAAATATGCTACCCGATCCTTGACTCATTCATGGTTTTAACCATATCATTCAGTTGTCTAAAAATGTAAATTATTTGCAAGGGAGAACAACTTTCTTTTCTGTGAATTCAATATATGTAGACAAGTAAGTGAGCTAATCAAATGATAAGAGTCAGGTTTTTAAAAATTAATTTGGGTGATGGGACAGGGCCTAAGCCATGGGCTAGACTGGTCTATATTAAAATAGTGCTATAAACTTGAGTACTTAAAAATAACTTTCACACCCAAGGCTTACACATACACCACTTATTATATGGAAACTTACAAGAAATGTATAAGATGCAAGAGATGATTTAAGCTCAATGTTGCCAACAATATAAATGACCATTAATGGAAGAATAAACAAACAAATTTTGGATTATAGGGGCAATAAGCTCGTCTCATCAACAAAAATGGATAAAACTACTAATGCATGCAAATACATGGATGATTCTCAAATACAACATAAGTACAAAAGGTCGGACACTGAAAAAAGTACATATTATATTATTCCATTTATATAAATAGCAAAGGCAATTAAGATGAATCTATGTTGAAAGCTTATTTCCAGTTGGAGAATTCACTGAAAAAGGTCATAAGGTAATTTTTAGGGTAAAATAAATGTTCTAAACCTTGATGGGGTGGTGGTAACATGGATTTCTGCAGTTGTATATACCATGTTTCCCCGAAAATAAGACCGGGTCTTATATAAATTTTTGCTCCAAAAGACGCATTAGCGCTTATGTTTAGGGGATATCATCCTGAAAAATCATTCCAGGGCTTATTTTCTGGTTAGGTCTTATTTTCGGAGAAACACAGTACTTACCAAACTGAAGATTTAAAGTCTATGTTGTTTTTTTTTCTATGAAAATTATAACGCAACAAAAATATTTTATTGATATACGAGGTCTGACAATAAAGTGCATGAACTCATCCTAGAAAAAGTGCTACATACCTCATTGCTGAATATCACTACAGTCACCTTCGAAGTACTCGCTTTGGGAGGCTATGCAGCGACGCCAGTGCCTTCAAAGTGATTTTGGAACTCTTTATCTGTAATTACCATCAGAGCTGCCATTATATTACCCTGATGTCCTGAATGTCATCAAAATGCTTTCCTTTCAATATTGTCTTTATCTTCAGGTAAAGAAAGAAGTTATTGGGGGCCAGATCAGGTGACTAAGGAGGTGTTCCAATACAGTTATTTGTTTACTGGCTGAAAAACCCCTCACAGACAGTGTCATGTGAGCTGGGACATTGTTGTGATGCAAGAGCCATGAATTGATGGTGAAAAGTTCAGGTCGTCTAACTTTTACATGCAGCCTTTTCAGGACTTCCAAATAGTAATCTTGGTTAACTGTTTGTACAGTTGGTATGAATTAATAATGAATAATTTATCTGATATCAAAAAAGGTTAGCAACATTGTTGCAACAAGTTTGTGAACTTCATTGTCCAACCTCGTGTGTTTTTACCTAACTTTAATGTAAGGGATTATACCTTTATTTATACTTTAAAAATCGTGGGCCACTGATATTTATGTAATCATTTCCACAATTGTATTATTTTAGTTCACAATGATAGTAAGAGGTTAGATCTATCTGCAGATAATGCATATTTTCTGTTTTCATACTGAAATATGTTATTTCTATTGTTGACATTCCACAGTAAATATTTTCACTGCTGAGTCTATTGGCTTAGCCACACAGAACCAGTACATTTGCATGTATTATTCAAATGAGATTTTGAAACATTCCCAGGTCCTATTTTTCATACAAAATTGGCATTTTACAGTAATTATGCAAATACAGTTTTCTAATGAGAATTATTTCTTTTTGTTTATTTTTTGAAGATTTTTTATGAAAAGAAATGAAGTCATGGTAATCTTTTTAACTGAGAAAAAATGGATGCATTACTTCCTAAAATGTTAAAATATATAGAAAATTAAGTCCTTCATTTCAATTGTTTAGTTTACCTCTACAAGTTTTATTTTCTTTCCAAAATGTGCTTAAAAACTGTACACACTTTTTACCCTAGTTCTAAATCATGTAGACACAAATTAAAATTATCTATTTATAGAAGGGCAAAACGTGTTCAGTCATATTACTTTGCCAGTTCATATTGTGAATAATAGAATCTGTAATTACCAGTCTCGACATAGAAAGTTCTACTTTGCCAAGACAGTATTGAGAGTTTATAAAAATGCTTATGAAAATTGTATGGCACTTCTGTTTTTAGTAATATAAGGCATTCGCTATTCTAGAGGAGAAATTTCATTTTAAAAATTGAGAAATTATGGAAAAAACAAAACAAACATAACCTAAAGCATAGGCTGCTCTGGAAGGCTTTTCAAAATTTACTAAGAAAAGCCTTGTGCTTTGGGGAAGCAAAGTTTTAGATTTTGGGATGCTAAAACTGAGACTAACGAACATATATCCACAGAATATATTATACATATAAGAAGATTGGTGGGGGAAAAAAAAAAAAGAAATGTAGGAAATTCAAAAATTCAGCTGAAATAAATTCAGACATTTGAATTCTGATTAAAATAAAAAATAATTAAAGAAGCAAGTGATTATTGTTTAATTGGGAGAAAGAAATAAAATAGTATCAAAAAAGACCTGGCAGATTTCAAAATTAACTGAAAAAAAAATTTCTCACTATGACAATTATTACAAATAAAGTTAAATACTCAATATATATGTGAAAGAGCAATATGAAAATAAAATTCTTTAGAAAGAGACCGATTTGATTTAAATTGTTCTGAATCCCAAGTTCTATTTAGGATTAGTTTTAATATATTAATTTACTTCTGATTTTATTCAAGTGAATATGGTAATTAATGTTTTATATTTATATTTATAGCTATAAAAAGTAGACATAAATTATAAAAGTTTCTAGCTAGTACAAAGAAAAAAATATATATAGTGGAATAATAAACAGTTGACCTATCCTACAGAAGGAATCAAAGGAGAGAAAAATTAGTATAGAAAAATCATGTAGTATTTTGAAAGTGAAACCACTTGCTACTGCTTCTTCATCTGTATAGACAAAACAAAGGCCCAAAAGTCTCTAAATGAAACCCCTCTCTTTCTGGTTCACCTACCCTCTACTCTTTTTTTGTCTTTCCAACCCTCATCATTTCTTATTTGTCATTCACCATGATCCTTTTTCCTTTTTCTTTTTTGTCTCAGAAGATAAAAGTGAGATCAGAAAGAAAATACCCTTCAGAGACCTATACTATCACTGCTTGAAATATATCATTGCAGTAGTTACAAGAGAGAATGATATTCCATGTGTTTCCCTTCTGAGTTGGAGTAAGACCAGATGATAAAAGAGCAGATGCTTCCAACAAGGCATAGAGAGACGCTGCTAGAGAAATAGGAACTAGAGAAATAAGCTGCTGAACAGTAGTGTCATTAAATACTACTAAATATTTTTTCCAGGCAAAATTAGAAAGAAGAGTTTCAGTATTAAGTTTACATTCTGCAACGGACAAATTATATAACAAGTTTGGATTATTTTGAAGTACAGCAACAAAACTTTTCTCTCATGTTTTTTGCAGAAAAATATTTTAGATTTATATTATCAAAAATAAATTACACATTTCAAATATTTTAAAAGAAAACTAAATATGAACATAATGAAAATAATTTATTGGCAGAATAGAGCTCAAACTTTCTAGCCACCATAAAAAAATGCTTGAGAATTAAACTTGTCAGTTAATTAGAGATATTGTGAGATTATATTTCAAAATATCAACTCTATGCAGTTTTCAAAAGCCTTACCTAAAATATAAAAACAGGTTGGAATATTTTAAATTAAAAATAAATTTACACCTGGCAAACACTGATTCAAAGCAATGTTGAATAAAATAGACATTAAGGTAAAATATATCACTAGATTTAGAGGCTATACACAACAAAGCACAGTTTAATTCAATGATATAAGAATACTAAACTTATATGAACTAATAATAGTTCCAAGTTACATAAAGGAAATAACTGATGAAAGTGAAAATAGCAGTTGACACTTACAAAATCACTCTAGTATTCTAAGAGAACTCTTTCAGTAGTTTCTAGATCAAGCAGATATATAAGGATGTTTAATGACTTGAATGGCAAAATTTAAAAAAAAGTATCTAAAATATACACATACATGAGACTAGTACTATCACTTCCCAGTCTCCTGAAATGAATATAGATCCTTTCCTAACACTGACCAAAATTTAGGAGAGGGAAAAAAAAAAAAATTAAAAAAAAAAAAATATATATATATATATATATATATACACACACACACACACACACACACACATATATGTGTATACACATATATTATATATGTATATATACACACATATATATACATAAATTTGTATATATACATATATGTGTATATATAAACATATATAAGACCTATGAAGAAAAATCAAAATATTTTTTAAATACATAACTAAATATAGGAAAAGACACTATATCCATGCATTGAAAGACTAAATATAATATTTCCTCCAAAATAAACCACAAATTCATGTAATATCAACCACAGTTATAGGGGTTTTCATTAGATCTGACAAAATTGATTATCTTTTTCTTTTATTCTGAAAAGACAATTGCCAAAAATAATAAATTTTTGAAATTCAAAAAAGATAAGAGAGAGAAAGAAGAAAGACATGTAGGGGGAGGAGGAGTTCGAAAAAAAGAAGGAGAAAGAGATATGGGGAGGAAAGAGAGGAAGGTGGAGAAAGAGGAGGCAGAGGAGAAGAGTGGGGGGAAGGAGATGGAGAAGAAAGAGGAGAAGACAATGAAAACATATGTTTGAAACATTTTTTAAAAAAATATTAATAGATTGTCTGTAATAGCTAAAAATCAGAAGCTATTTAAATATCCAACAATAAGAGACTGAACATGTGTGTTGTGAAGGGTGCGCAATGGACAAGGGAAATTACTAAAAGCAGGATAAGAGGCAGAGAAGAGTAAAAATAATAGCAACCAGATCAGGGGTAATGTCTTACCAGATAATTTTGCAAACCTACTGTAATTAAGGCATGTGGTATAGATACAGAGTAACAAAGACTATAAAAACAACAAATAATGGAGCAAAATAGAGAGCCAAGGAACAGAATCACAAACAAACAAACAAAAAGGATGACATGGTAAAAGAAAAACGATGTATGCATAAATATTGCTTAGACAATTCTCTATTTGAAAAAAATAAACACATCTCATGTTTTTTATAAAAGTTAATATTGCCTCCCTGGTATTAAAGTTAAATTAATTCTCTGCTATTTAAAGTAACTGAAAATCATTGATGCACAGACACACACACACACACACACACACACACACACACACATTCTTATGAATCAATTAGATAAAGACAAACATTTTAACAGCTCTCCCATCGGAGGAAATATATATGAAAGGATAATAAACAAAATGGGAAACAGTTATAAATTAACCTATAAAATAATGTAAAACATTAGGTTTTTAGGAAAATGCAAAATATGCATATAATTAGATACAATTTCAAAAATTTCAGATGAACAAAAATTTTTAAATCTGACAATATCAAGTAGTTGAAAGAGTGAGAATGATGGAAATCTTATTATATTAATATGCAGTGGAACTGTCTCATAATACTCAATATAAGTGCTTAAAATATGATGCAGTTATTCTACTACTAAACACATTTCTTCGTGGAAATTATTCGTACATGCTCATGGAGACATGTACAAGAATATTAATAAATGCAATGCTTGCAATAGCCATGAGTTAGAAGCAACCTAAATGGCTATAGCAAGAGATTGAACAGTTACATTTTTGAAGCAAAAAGGGTGCAGTGAGCATAAGGGGTATTACTGAAATCAAGATAATAGGATTTATATAAGAGATTAAAACATTAAATAAAACACTATCTGTATATATATATATATATATATATATATATATATATATATATATGCGTGTGTTTATGCAATCATTTTAAATTAATACACAAAAATGCTAAGAAACATATCTAGGATAATGATTTCCTGTGGAAGAAATCCCATCAGAAAATTAAGCACATTTCTAATGTTTTATTTGTACTCATTATCATTTTAGTATAAGTTTACTATTTTAGAAATAATTTAGTAAATTTTATGTTAATAAACTTTGGCTTCTGTTCTCACTTTTAGGCTCTTTAAACTTTTCATTAAAAATTACTTCAAATTCTGTTAAAGTAATGTTACTAAATCAAACCAAATGTGAACACTTACTGAACACTTGCCATAGTTCTTTGCTATGTATTTTGAGAGAAATTAGAAAGGACATAATAATCAAGATAAAGTCATAGCCTGATTTGATGGATAACATGGGAACATTTATAAAATTAACACTATTCAGTTGATTGAAAGCAGTAATATTTTACAAACAAATTCTAAAATGGAATATTAATCACCAATCAATTTTTAATTGTTATAAAGAATGACATTTAAGTGTTTACTTCAAAGATAAAATGATTTATATACTTCAGGAAATTACAGAGCTTTAAAAAGCCACATTTCACTGTTAATCTCCACAGAGAGATTAAAAAAAAAAAAAAAGGAGATATAATGCATGACACTTCCCAAATTTACCTCAAAATTATGTATTTGGGGGTGGGTGAAAATCTGGGGGGTTATTCAGACACATTCTTGGCAGTAGTGTTGGATTCCAGAGGAGAAATAGTTTTGGGGAGTTTGGGGAGGCTTCATGAAAACAGTACATTTTTGTGTGTGGGGAAAGTTGAGTGGGGAAGCTCAACATAGTGATTATTTTTGACTAGTATTGGTAGACTAATTATTAACGCATTACATAAATGACAGAAGAATAAGAACTATCAAGTTATTAAATATTTCCACCAATTCTCCTATAGTAAATTAAGTTGAAAATATGTGATTCCTAGTAATTATAAATTTTTAAAAATACTTTAATTTTTTAAACTTCCTATCAGCTGTTACTTTATACCATAGTGGGGGAAAAAAAGGATGTGGTTTATGTAATTTTGACTAAAATGCTAATGTTTGACTAGGATATTGTGTTATAAAGTGGGGTAACATAGAGACAGAATTGTTTACTCGGTTTACTTGGAAATAGCTATTTTGATTCATGGGGAAGCCTGTTATCTAGTCTTTCCACTCAACTGTACATCTGTTTTCCTAAGCGTCTTTTTCCTCTAACAAGATTCTGAACTTTGAAAGCAAGCTCAGAATAAAGCACCGACTGTTCTTAATACACGCACGCCTGTTTCGGTTACCCTCTGGGACATGAGGGCATGTGAGGCTATTTTCAGGCTGCAAATAGCAGAAAAGGTGCCGTTCCTTAGATTAATCTTAATGATCACACACCTCAAAGATGCCAGTCTACCATTTCTCTAAGGGATTGACAGAGAGACAAAAAAATAAAAGGAGAAAATATTCAATGTCTTATATTATATAAACTGCCTAGAACGTATGAGACAAATATATGAAGCATGGCCCACCTTTTACTTTTTTTATTATAAAATAAAATAGATCAAAAACTGCTTAATGCATCACCTAAAGATATCATTTTGAAATTGTCTATTCAATGAATATTCATTATTTATTGAAATTACTGAGAATTATGGGCATACCCCCAAAAAATATATGTACCTATTATTCTTTTTTAAGGTTCACTCCTTCACCTGTTTTATTCATTAATTAATATAATTATTTTAATACAATTAAATACAATTACATAAAAAAGTTATTTGGGACAAAAATTGTAAGAAGACATACTCCATTTTTCTAATATAAAATAAACATTTGATTAAGTTTAGACTAATTTTTTAAAATTAATTATGTGTATATTCAGAGTCATGTCCAAGGCTATATGACTAATACCCCTCTTGGGAAATAGTGCAGACACATTTCAAAGCTGTAAGTCTAAAGTTCATTTTGGGTTGATGCAAAATTAACTGTGGTTTAAAAGGTTAAAAATGATTGCAAAAACCGCAATTACTTTTGCACCAACCTCATAATTCAGTAGTATGTAGAATATAGCAACATGTTTTGTAGGAACTACTTTTAAAGAACGATACAACATTTGTAGAGTTAAGTGGAAAATAGAAATATATTTTATGGAAACCTGCCTGAGTGACATTTTTAATTATTTTGAAGTTTAAGTATTTATCTTTTGATGAGGACACATAATGCACAATATTATATATACACTTGTAACAGTTCACAATTTGTAAGTTCTTTAAAAATTTGTTGAAATCTTACTTAAATTTCATAACACCCCTGAGAGTTTACATTGTAGGTATTATTATCATCCTTTCTCATGAAGAGAAAAATTAGGCTTAACTGTGTGAGGTGATGATTTAAGGTTACACATATGCTTGCTATTAAAAAAAAGAAAAAAATGAACAAAAAAAGTGTCTTCTAACTTTGTACCATGTTTATGAAATTATGATTTAACATCTTTCTATATACTTAATAACTTGATACAAGATACTTGCTTCTTTTTAGAAGTTAAATTTTAGTGAAACACAAAAAATGGGGATTAGTCAAGAAAAGTATGTTGAGAAAACGTCAGTAAAAACTACTGTGTTTTTTATCAGTTAATGCAATAAGGCAACTCATTGCCACTAAAGTAAAAGTAGTGTTTGACTACAACTGTGGGCTATAATATACAAATATTTATCCTTATTATTATTTTTTAAAACTTTTATTTATTTGTGTTTTTCCGGGACCCATCAGCTCCAAGTCAAGTAGTTGTTTCAATGTACTTATGGAGGGGACAGCTCACAGTGGCTCATGTGGGAATCGAACCAGCAACCTTGTTGTTAAGAGCACCATGCTCTAAACCAACTGAGCTAACCGGCCACCCCTGTCTTTATTTTTTTTTTCTTACTGTGTTTTGTTGTTAGAACAGTTGTATTTTCATTAAATATTGCATTTGTTTCCTAATGCTGAAAGAATAATAAGTTAAACTAAGTAGAAACAGGAAATATGATTCTTGCATTGGCGATGTTACACATATCATTCATGATTAGAAAGACCATTCCTTTCTTATTTTAAATGAGAATTTGTTTTGTTCCTTATATTTCACTGACTAGAGATTTATGTTCCAAATTATTTTTGCAGTACTGGATCTCTATATACATTTAACATTTAAAATGTTGACTTCCAGGTAGTTTGTAAGAATTAAACAGAAATTTGAAACATGTTTAATTTATTTATGTTGTAACTCTATTAAATGCAATATTTTTTAAACATCAAGAAATAAACATTCAACATCCTATGTAATTTACTAATAGTTGTCACCCCAATAAACTTTAATTTAAAAAAAAACACAGAAAGAAATCAACATTCCCATCCATACAACTTATATCACTAAAAATATTATATAAATCCTAAAAATCTGAACACCTTTCCTGCTGTAATCAGTGAGACGCATCATGAGGATTCTACTTGGTGTTGACTCTGAAGATAAATACAGAGGTCTACGAGTCAAAGAATACAGACAGCCTCTAGACAGTGGAAAAGGCAAAGATGCAAACTCTGCTCTAGATCCTCCAGAAGGAAGCTGCCCTGTCTACTCTGATTTTGGCCCATTGAGGCTCATGTTGAACTTCTAACCTACAGAATTGTAAGATAATACATTTGTGTTAGTTCAAGCCACTACGTTTAAGTTAAAATGGTACAGCAGAAAAAAGAATTGAATACACATACAAAAAGATTGTTCTTACAACATTCAGGAGGAAAAAGACAGCTTTCAACAAGGAAAGATAATTAGACATTTATTTGATTTAAAAGCATCAATAGTATTCAGAAGAATGTGAAATAATATATTCAAAGATCTGAAAGAAAACATCTGTCTACCTAGAATTGTGAATCCAGTGAAAATATCATTCAAGAATGAGAGCAAAGCAGAGATAATTACAGGTAAATCAACCCCAAGTGAGTTTACCACCCAAAAAATACTTCACCAAACTGAAGCCCAAGCAGTGGTAATCAAAATGTGGTCCTTATATCAACATGAGCATTATCTGTGAGATTTCTAGAAACACAAAATATAGCAATTCAATAATAAAAAATAAAATAATTATCAAAATGGATGCAGGAAGTATATTATAAAATTGCATTATTAATTCATGTTAACAGATCTTAGAAAACTAGGAATAGAAAGGGACTTTATAGCTCGTTCAAAGTAATCCACAGGAAGCCTACAGCAAATGCTGTACATATGGGTAAAACTTCCCTTCCCCTTTAAGATGAGGAACCGATAAGTATCTTTTATATAAAACATTAAACTAAAGGACTTACCCAGCACAAAGAAAGATAATGAACCAATATATATGAGAACTGAAAATGAAAACAGAAATGGTAGATGGTGGTAGATGATATGATTATATTCACAATCATTGCACAAAGTAAATTGCTTCTTTGTGCAGTGCATTTACCAAATTAATTTCCAATTTGCAACAAGTGTTTTTACTGTATCTCAAGAATAGCTTGCAGAAAGTAACCCCTGTACTTTTTAAGACCTATGAAACAGAGACATTT